>NC_045476.1:30735043-30867547 GCF_009650955.1 Corvus moneduloides | reverse complement strand
ATTTAATGGTGATTTTAGGAGCAAGTTTATTGTAGGTAAAAGGAGGAAGGTGACTTCCTATTCATGTAGCTGCTTTATGACTACTCTAAAGAAGTATGAAAACAACTCTAAAACACATATCTAAGAAAGGAAAAGTTTACTTTCTGAGACTAAGTATTCTGTATATCAGGACAGTTTTAAACTACGTTAGAAATTTGTTTCTGTGCTGTAGTGAAGAAAGTGAGGAAATGAGAAAAATCACAATAATTATAACTTTTGTCAAGCAGCCATTTTAATGTGTTCAGATTTTGCCTTAGATAACTCATTACCTAGGTCTTGATTTGCTATTTTTTTGGGTCATACTGTACTTTGAATTTTTATAGGAATTAGAATTCAGTGGATTAAGCACTGTACACAACATTTTCCCACAGTGCTAAATTGCTTTTTGAGTCTCTTAAATCTCATTGAAGTCCAGTAAGCCTGAGATTCCTGAATCATTTAGGTGTTCTTAAAGCTCTCCTTTAGTTTATTCTCTTTAGGGGTTACAGCCCTAACTCCAAAAGCTAATAGTTTAAAACTAGACAAGATAGTGAAATAATTGATGTGAGCTTGATTTCATGGAGGGGGGAAAGTGAAAGATATATTAAAGGAGAAGGTTACACACATGTCTAAGTGCATCATGTAAAGCTAACATACATCTTTTCCTACCCTTCTTCCTTTCATTCCAAGATTTAGTGGTTTGTCCATGTCCATGCTTGAATTAGACAAAGGCACCAGTCTGAGCTCTTGCTGCCACAGTCCCTGCTGATGTAATCTCAAGCTGGTCCATCTCATCTCCATAGTCACTTTATTGCCTGTGTTAAGGAAACATCCAACATAGCATCCCAAGCAAGCTCTTTTACCTCTGAAAAACTGTGAACTTTGCCTTTTTCATTTGTCTGTAGGATCCCCTATTCTCACTGGGGTTGTGTCAGTAACACACTGTGCTTTTATGAGACTTGTTCTTTTCCTCCTATAGAAAGAAAATGGAGGAGGAAACACTGATGACCTGTGACTCCAGAATATTGCTCTATACTCAGTAATGAACCTGCTTCTGGATGGAGAGATGGGATTTGGGAAACACCGAGGAACCTCTCCCAGAAGAACATGATTTGCCACGGGATGGACATTGAGTGTAAATCGCTGTCCTTAAATCTCAGACCTGTAACAAGCTCCTGGCCCACCCACTCTAATTCGGCTGATGCTGAATTGTCATATCCTAGAGGTTTTCTTTGAATTTTTTAGTTTGCTTTTGGACATAGAGGCTCTTAACTAATTAAGAACAACTCTTAAGATTGAGGTACCTGTTGGTGATACCCAGTTAAGCTTGCATCACTTTCACCAAAGACTGTGGGTAAAAATTTGGCCTCACAGAAATTACTGCATAAAACTCCCATGAGGGAGGCTGAGATCTTGTCCCATAAGAACAGACAAAGGTCAACGGCCCTTAGCAGCCTTTTCATTTGCCAAAAGAAGGCCTAAATCCTTAATTTCATTCAAAATTTGCACCTATAGATAGATTAGTCGTTTAGCTAACACCTAAAACTTGCAACATATTTTTGCTGTCTGACAAAGAATCCTGGAGTCTGGAGAAAGGCTAATGCAGTCGAACAGTAACAAATTATTTATAAATGAGCATCAGGCCTTGTGTTGCCTTGCCAAGGCCTGCTTGGAAATGCCCATCAATCACCTTTAACTGGTGTGCCTAATCTCCCACTTCAATTTAAGGGCCTTTTTCATCCTTTTTTTCCTGTAAATATACCGAGTTTTTGCCTCCTCACAGAGGAACTGGTGAAGGTCAAACATCAGTCCCTCTTTTTATACTGGACGATTTAAAGTCTATAACGATGAACTCTATATTGAATGCTTTTCTTAGTTCAAGATGTTTCTAACTTGGGCTTTTCACAAACTGTTATTGATCTCCGCCTCCAAACCAGTAAATCCTTTCGTGTAGTAATTCCATAAATACAGCAGAGTTGGGAAGGCTTTGAATGTTCATTTGATCAAAAAGATCCAAATCTGTCAGATAAATCTATAGCTCTTGGTGGCAGCTTTGAAGGTGTTCAATCATCTTTCCTTGGACACTAAATGAAATGCCTTGAGTTCATGTTTAATTTTTCTTGCTGTGCTTCCATGACATCTGTCTTAAGTATATTGTCCTCAGGTGACTGTTAATTCAATATAGTTTGCATTTCTCATTACGAGAAAGAGGTTATCCACTTAATAAATTTAACTAACTCTTTTCTCTTCTTTTAATTAATGGTCACAGACAGATATTTCAGGAGGATGGAGGAAGTAGAATAATTACCTGAATATGCCTAATGTCTTCCTGTAAAGTTCTTTAAAAACTGGGTTAGTAACCTCTAATTCCTATTTATTTGGACTATTTATAATAAAGCCCATAAGAATCTCCCTTGAAAATATTTGGATTGGGTGAAATTAACTTCTTACAGGCACAAAAAGAGGCAGCACTAGCTACTAATTTAGATGTAGGGTCTGAAACTGATTGCCAAGCGCTCTTCTTGGCTCCTTGTTCTTTAGCTGCTTGGCAATTTGGGAAAAGTAGCTGCCTCAACAATTATAGCTGGAGGGACTTCTTCGATTTGGTAATAGATGCCTGTATTCTGTCTGTAATCTCCGTATTTTTACTGGTAACATAATTGTCCTGCTACCTGGAGTATGTCCTTTCTTCGCTCTATAAGGTGTGGAAACAATATTACAGAGATGAGGATAAGGGGTTTTTTTCTGCAGAAATGAACTGTCATCAGATTCAGAATATATCTCTTTTATTGCACATCTTTTTATCATGCACTACAATAAATGTTCAAAAACACATCATGCAAAGTATCTCTCAATGACACGTACAAATCAAAAATTCCTTACTCTATTAGGCATTAAAAACATCTATTCATTAGTGATACTAGTTTTTACGGCATTTTATAACTTTCCTTATTTCTGAGGCCTCGTCTGTGTTCAACAAAAAATAACCTCCTGTTTCTGTACTATAGAGACAATCTTATGCCTGTCTCTCTCTGCTCTATAGGCAGTGTCCTAATCTGAAAGATATAGTCTGAGTAAAATTCAGAGGAGCTGTTTTTAGTCTGAATTTGACTTCGAAGTTTGCTGCTTCTGTTTCAGACTCAGAGAAAGAAGATTTGTGTCTGAGAGTTTGTCTTCCCATTTTTTGTTAAAATCTCTAACCTTTTCCTTCTAGCCTTGACTTAATTATACATTAGCATATCACAGTTACTGCAATACTACTACTGTCAAAAGAAGACAGTAGCCAAAGACTGATTTGAAAAAATAAAGTTGCCCTTGCAGGGCCCTAGATTTGAATTGTTTATTGTTCCTTTGGATAAAACCATCAGGTTTTTGGTTTCATCTAATTCACTCTTGGCTATATATTTTTCCTTCTGATATTCCTGTAGTCTCCCAAGACTTTCACTGATTTTAAGAAAGCAGTTTGTTGGCCAGATAAAACAAGGACACAACTATACTTAGCTAAATCAAGGCCTTGTTATGATTTTTCAGTTTCTTTCCCAGGGGCTTTCACTTTAAAATTCCTCTCAGTTTATCAAACAATCCCTAATTGCTCTTTAACATCCAGTTAAGTTTAACGTTTTGTATATTTTGTATTCAAACAAAAAAGTTTTGTTGATCATTTATGCTAGGTATCAAGCTCTGCTTTTTCCCTTCCTCCTTATTCCCAAATGTCAGGGTAATGCAACCAAGTGAAATTCTTTTATCACAAGCAATAAAGCCAGTGGTTGTTAAATAGTAGTCTATCATTTGAATTGGCTTTGTTGCACTTCTAATGAAAAGTGTGATAAAAGAACTGCATAGGAGCCCAAAATAAATCTTTTAGGGTAGTAGTTCTGCCTTGTAAAGGTTTGCAAATCCCTGAGCTTGATCACAGAGAAACTACAGCATTTTTGTTATGGTGCCATGTTGAGTCTGGCAAATGTTCACAATGTTTGAAAACAGTGATCAGTTATTAAATTTCTTTCCAAATATGCTTGTGTTTATTAAAAAAAATAATAATCCATCCTCCTTGTCCATTAAACGTCCTGCCTTCCAACAACAACAAAAAAAATTGTTATATTTTTCCTGTAAACTAAAGTAATATATACACACACATACAATGGATATATATAACAGGTATTTGGAATGTCAGCTTTAAGTCCTTTGAGCCTGCAAAATCTAGGCAGGAAAGCAGCCAGACTGTACTTCCAAACTTTTTTAATATGTCATCACATTTGTGAAGGACTGGTTTTGCACCAGGGAGACTAGCAGCAAAATTTAGAAGACTCGATCTAAGAAACATAACAAAGGATGATTTGAAGGACTTTACAGTAAACACATTTACAGTAAACACAGTGCTGTTAAATCAGTATATGCCAATGAACAGTATATGTCACCAGCAGCTCTCTAAAACTTTGCTTAGATCCAGCACCCCCACCATTTTAATCTGACAGAACACATGCTCTTAAAACCAGACAACCTGCCAGAAACTGACCAAAAAAAAAAAAAAATTGGATAAAGTGGGTCAAATTTGACATCCATTTGGCAGATAACAACACCTGCTGTTCACCTGTCTGCATTCAAAGAGCTGGCCAGCTTGAAGTTCATCAGCATCACATTTGTTCAGGGTCTACCTTATGAATGACTGCCTGTGAAGTTCCAGGTGAGTGCCTTCTTCCATTTCTTTTTACAAGGGAAAGGAGATACTCAAAATAAACTCATGGGGGATGAAAAGTAATTGGAAAATAACACTCCTCCTGAAACACTCCTACAGCAGTTTTAACCCAGAGTACATTTGGATAGTGCTCTACACCATATTTGGCTTACTTAATGTTTATGTGACTCGATTTCTTTTTTGTTCTCTGCTTATACATGGATCCTGGTACAAAGTGGTAACCCATTAATGCTTCTACACTAAAGAAATATACACAGAGCACAAAGAACAAGAAAATTAGAAGATTCCCTGGGCTGACGTGCAGTCTGGCTAACATGGAAACTGATATGAGCCATAACCCATCAGAAAATACATAGAATAGAATCATAGAATAATTAAGCTTGGAAAAGGCTTTCAAGATCATTGAATCCAACCTTTGACCAAATAACACTATGACCATTAAGCCATGTTACCAAGTGCCACATCTACCCATTTTTGAACACTTCCAGGCATGGTGACTCCACCACTTCCGAGGCTTAACCACTCTTTCCCTGAAGAAATTTTTCAAAATATCCAACCTGAACCTCCCTTGGTGCAACTTAAGGACATTTCCCCTTGTTCTGTCGCTGGTTGCCTGGGAGAAGAGACCAAGCCTCAGCTCACTACAACCTCCTTTCAGGAAGTTGTAGAGAGAGGTAAGATCTCCCCTGAGCCTCCTTCTGTCCAGGCTAAAAAACCCAGCTCCCTCAGCCACTCATCTGAGGACTTATGTTCCAGACCCTCCACCAGCTCTGTTGCCCTTCTCTGGACGCACTCCAGCATGTCAATGTCTTTCCTGTAGTGAAAGGCCCAGAACTTGAGGTACCTAAGGTGTGGCCTCACCAGTGCCAAGTACAGGGGAATCATCACATCCCTGGTCCTCCTGGACACACTATTGCTGATACAGGCCAGGATGCCATTGGCCTTCTCAGCCACCTGGGCGCACTCTGGCTCATGTTGAGTCACTGTCAACCAGCAGCCCCAGGTTCCTTCCCGCTGGGCAGCTTCCCAACCACTCTTCCTCCAGCCTATAGTGCTGTCTGGGGTTGTTGTGATCCAAGTGCAGGACCTGTCAATTCACCATATTGAACCCCATACTGTTGGCTTCAGTCCACTGATCCATCCCATCCAGATCCTTCCTGCCCTCCAGCAAATCAATTTGGTGTTGTCTGTATGTATGGCCAAGCAATAAATATACAAATATCAGGAGTAACTTCCTGAAGGCCATGGTTTCTCTGCATGGAAACTGGTGTGCATTTCAGTCTCATTATAAAGCCACTGAATGTTAAGATATTGCTTAAACCAAGGCATAGATAACTTCCTTGATTCTGAAAAGGAGTGGACCTGTCATGCTGGACCTCATCTAATAATGTTAAACTGTCCAAAAAATGGGCTTCCCTCTTGAAGTTGAAGGAATCTATTTATTACTATTTCCCATGGAAAATGTCACTGCCAACAGATGTATTCCTTCAATGTACTTCTATAAAGTGGCTGGTGCTACAAAACTGTTTTGTCAAAAAGAAAAAGAACTGCTGTCCTTTGTCTTTCTTAAGTCTTGCTTGGTGGCTTTTGATACATGGTCACATTAAGACCCTGTGCTTTATGCCACCAACGTATTTTCAGAATTCAGTCAGTATGCCTTTCTGTTTTGCACTTTCCTTTCAATGTTAGATGCCGTGAACAGTTCAGGTCTTGCAATTTCAAGGTTGCAGCCCTTAAAATTTACCCTCCTCAAAAAGTGTCTTGCCAGGTGTCAGAGATCTAGAGTTAGAAGTAAACAGAGTTGACAGGACCATTTAACTTCTATTCTTAGGTATTCCTCCTGTAATAATACAAAGATGACATAAGGAGATGCCAGAATCCATTATCCATTTCCTCTCCTGACATAATTTAGCTAGTTCATACAGCACTGGTTTATTGCTGAAAAAATCTTTGATATTAAGTCATGTACTTTTATTGTTAATCTTGTGTTTAGTAAGCGGGTTTTCTGTCATTTTCCACTTTACCCCTAGAGTTTTTTAAATATTTGCCAATTTCAGATGCACTTTTCTGGGTGGGTAGACCCCTCAGACTATGAAGTCACTACAAACTTTATGGTGAGAGGAGACTGGGGAGGAGAAATGAGATAAGTATGATTTTGTACTAACAGTGAGTCCACATAAAAGGTTACCCATGAATCCATAGAAAACACGGTTTTACTCTTTCTGGTATTCAGAAACTAGTTTAAATTTTTCTTTTCTCGTGTACCTGTTCATGACTGGGAATAAACTGCACTCATAGTTAATCTTTTCCAGGTACATGCATGTTGGGGTGGCTCAGCCTGCTCTTGGGCTGAAACCATCAAATGTCAGTCACCAGAAGAGATCACTGAGGTCTAGGTTACCTCCCGCTGGATGGCTCCCAATCCTAAATTACCTCCCCCTGTTCCAGAAAGTTCTCCCTTTTGTAGTTATTAATTGGTTCCCTGTTATGACTCCCGCCTCCCTGTTTTCCCCATTTGTTCTGAAAAATTGTATCCTCCCCTCTGCTTGTACCCCATTGGTTGTTTTCCCTTTCCCTGCCTTGCTCCACCCCCCCATAAAGGGCCTAGCCCACATCTCCTCGGCGCTTTTTGCTGGTCCCTGGTCCCTCCTGCAAATAAACCTGTTGGAACTCACACCAAAAGCCCCTCTCGCCTTCTTTGCCTCTGGGCTAATGCGAGCCCAATCCGTTGGCCGCCCGACGTGCTTCCTCTGAGGAGGAGCCAGCACACGCACCCATCCCACGCTGATTCCACTGAGCCGTCCAGCGAGGACGCTGTGGAGGCCAACGCTGCATCCCCTCTTCCCAAGGGCACGCTGGGGCTTGTGCTGACAAGCCCCCGGTTGCGTTAGGTTGGCGCCCGAACAGGGACGACACACATGTGCGTTCCTGCATCGTTCTCACTGCCAGGAGGCTGCGAGCGTCAGCGATTCGGAGACGCCGATGCCTCTCGCGGCAGCGCGCTCTGTTTTAAAAGCCGTGCTCCGAGAGGAGGCTGCCAACTCCTGCCAGGAGAGCAGCCTGTACCGGAGGACCCCACCGTGCCTTTTTGTTTCGAGGACCGGAAGCCTGTGTCTTCTTGTGAGTATTCTTGTGATTCCTGGCCCCTGGAAAATTATTTTTAATTTCTCCTTTTTGCCGGTGGTGGGTGAAGTAGAGGCTGAGGTTTAAGATGGGAGCTAAGCTTTTTCAGCCTCAGCGGGAGGTCTAGGTCCAAGTTGGGGAATCCCTGAAGAATTGTGGATTAAAGTTATCAAAGGGGTTTTTGAAAAGGTTTGTTAAGTGGCTGTTCTTTTATTTTCCCCAGATGTTCCCTGCTAATTTGAAGTCAGCCACGTTTTGGCAGTTTGTGGGGGACAAAATATTAGAATTAAACCAAAGGGGAGATTCCTCCGGAGACAGGTTTCTCTACATGGTCTGGGCTTTGAGAGATATACACAAAGCTAAACGGAAAATTAAAGAAAAGCCCCGAATTCTCCCCAGTTCTTCCCAAGTCCCTCTTTCCCCCCCTCGCATTCCTCATCCCACTACCCCGTCGCTGAAAAGACCGGGAGTTGTAAAATGCTCAGAGGCACAGGGCTGCCACCGTCTCCCTGACTCTCCTCGATCCTCTCAGCCGCCCTGCCGAAGTAGCTCTGGCCAGGCTGTTTCGGCTTCTACCCAAACCCTCTCTCCTATGCCCTTTTGCCCGGTTGTTCTCCCAAAAAGCGGTTCCCAGTTTTATTGCCCTGAAAATGACGGTGAAGGCTTTTCTTCGTCCACCATTTTGTCCCCTTTCCCTGCTGTTCCTGCACTCCCCCAAAATGGAGGAGACCGCATGGCACAGCCCGCCTTTTTTCCTTCTTCTTCCCAAAATCCTCTTGCCCCCCCTCCTCCTCACCCTGTCCTGGCCCCGCCCCCTCCTAACGTGACGTCTGTGAGCTCCTCCTTCGCGCCGGGTCCCGCCCCCTGCGTCAGGAGTCCCCGCCTTTCCCGTGGCCACTCCTCTTTGTCCTCAGCCCCCGCCTACCGGGAGGAGCCTTCTGGTTCCCACGCCTCGTCTTCCGGTTCCCACGCTGTGGAAACCAGAACCGACGCCATCTTGAACCCGGAACCAGGAGCCTCCTCCGGTCCCTTCGCCGCTCCGGTTACTTATAACCGAGCTGTGGCAGCCCCACTCAGAAACCCTTTGACCCTGCTGGGCTCAAAGAACTTTGTAAAGCCCAGAAGGAGTTTGGGAGTGAGAGTCCATATTTCCGGAATCTCCTGCAGGCCACCCTCACTAATACAGTGTTGGTCCCAGCAGACCTCCAAAGCATTTTTTCCTGCTTGCTTTCTCCAGCCGAATTCGAGTTGTGGGAAGATGGGTGGAGAAAGCAACTAAGAGAGGTCCTCCCAATCCTGTTGCAAGACCCTAATAACGCAGGGGTTTCCATGGACCACCTTACCGGTGAGGGGTTGCTTGCCAAGCCACAAGACCAGGCCCAAAACACCCCAGAGCCGGTCTTAAATGCTGTTAAACATGCGGCAGAGCAAGCATTTTTAATGATGCCCCCTAAATCGGCGCCTCTACTAAATTTTACTGAAATTCAGCAACTCCCAAATGAGCCATTTATTGACTTTATTGACAAATTAAAATTAGTGGTGGAGAAGCAAGTGGAAGATACTAGAATTAGAGAAAGCATAATCACTCAAATAGCTAAAGCTAATGCAAATGAACCTTGTAAGAGAGTGATTATGACCCTTCCACTTGATCCTCCACCAACGTTAAAGCAGATGATTCGACACTGCACAACCTTAGTTCTAATTGGCCAACCAAATTTAAAAATGAGGGGGAATGTGGTAGGAGTTGCGGGTGCCGCTGAGGCAACGGCACCTCAGGACAGGAGGATGACAAACAGAACCTGGACCTGTCACAGATGTGGCAAACCAGGACATGTGGCCCGGAACTGCAGAGCTCCAGCCCCAATTAATCAAAGTTCCCGAGCTGTTTCCCCAGGGCAAGTACCATCGCCCACTCCCATGGAGGTACAGCCGGGAAACTGAGGACCCAGTGTGGATCTGCGGCCCCGCGTGATGACATAAATAAAGAAGCCGCAACCAGAAAAACTGTGACTGCAGCCACTGCAACCACGATGGACTCTATCACACCTCAACGGGTCTTCGTGAGCTGCAAAGGACTGAAAGACTGCTGCTTGTTTGTTATAGGAGACACCACGCGTACACCACCAGAGATCTCAATAACACCAGAGATTGTCCAAGTAGGATCACAAGGACTCTTTACAATTAACATCCAATGTATTCATCCACCTTTCTTTCTTGCAGCTGGCCAGGTTCTCGCCCAGGCCATCCTCATGCCTAGAAGTTCACCAGAAAACTACAACCCATCTGTCTTCTGGGCTGAGGTGGTAGGGGAAGATAAGCCGATGCTAAGCTGCAAGATTTCATGCCAGGGCTCGGACATCAGCCTAGCAGGGATGATGGACACGGGGGCAGACGTGACTGTCATCGCCTCCAACAACTGGCCATCACATTGGGGGTTGCAACCAGCGGAAGGTATTGTTACAGGTGTGGGAGGATCTGTGGCTGCCCAGAGAAGCAGGACTCTTGTCCAGATTGAGGGCCCAGAGGGGCGGATTGCAACAGTCCGTCCATTTGTTATTGACTCTGGGTTTACATTGTGGGGCAGGGATCTCATGTCCCAGTGGGGAGCCCGGGTTGAGATCCCATCTCAACCCCGGGATTTTTAGTAGGGGCCACTCCGGAGCGCCCCACCCAGAAATTGAATTGGCTCACCAATAAAAGGGTCTGGGTGGATCAGTGGCCTTTAAAAACACACCAGCTGAGAGCGCTCACTGCACTCGTGGAGGAGCAGCTGGGGAAGGGGAACATTGAGCCTTCCAACAGCGCTTGGAACTCCCCGGTCTTTGTGATCCGGAAGCCGGGGACAGACAAGTGGAGACTCCTTCACGACCTACGGAAAATTAACGAGGTCATTGAGGACATGGGACCCCTGCAGCCTGGAATGCCATCACCCTCTATGCTCCCTAGGCAGTGGAAGCTAGCAGTCATAGACATCAAGGACTGCTTCTTCCATATTCCCCTGCATCCGGACGATGCACCCCGGTTTGCCTTCTCGGTGCCTTCCCTCAACTGAGAGGCTCCCATGCAGCGCTACCAGTGGCGAGTTCTGCCACAAGGCATGAAAAACTCGCCCACCATCTGCCAGTGGTATGTCGCTCGCATTCTGTCCCCTGTCCGGAAAAAGGCAGCTAGAGCTGTGATCCTACACTACATGGACGATGTTTTGGTGTGTGCGCCCACACAGCAGTACCTGGACTGGACTCTGGGAGAGGTAATCAGGGCTTTAGAGGCTGATGGATTCGAAATCCATCCCGAAAAGGTCCAGAAGACCTCACCTTTTAAATACCTAGGACTCAAAATTGAGGAGCAGACAGTGGTGCCCCAACCGTTAAAGATCAATGATAACCCCAGGACTCTGCAGGAACTCCATCAACTCTGCGGATCCATCAACTGGGTGAGGCAGCTCCTGGGACTGACGACTGAGGACCTTGCCCCTCTGTTCAACCTGCTTTGTGGGAACGAGGATCTCAAATCCCCGAGGCAGTTGACAGAAGAGGCAAGAAACTCCCTCATCAAAGTCCAGGAGGCGCTGTCATCTCGCCAAGCCCATCATTATGCCCCAGGTCTGCCCTTTCAATTTATAGTGTTGGGGAAAATGCCGTACCTCCATGGGCTGGTTTTCCAGTGGGACAAGGTGCAGAGGGATCCCCTTCTGATTATTGAGTGGGTTTTCCTCTCGCACCAGCCGTCCAAAAGTATTACCATGCCACAGGAGCTCATGGCTCAGTTGGTGATAAAGGCTAGGTCTCGCCTCTGTACCCTTGCGGGGTGTGATTTCACATGTGTTTACTTGCCACTGACAACCAATGCACTGGACCATCTCCTTCAAAACAACAATCATCTCCAATTTGCCTTTGATAGTTATTCGGGACAAATATCGGCTCACAACCCGAAACACAAATTGTTCAATCGGCCTTTAAACTAATTCCAAAAGAAATTCAGAGTCGTGAACCCCTCAATGCCCTGACAATCTTTACGGATGGTTCTGGGGCATCTCACAAGTCTGTCATCATTTGGAGGAATCCTCGCACTCAGAAGTGGGAGTCTGATGTGCAGGTGGTCGAAGGATCACCGCAGGTTGCAGAGCTTGCTGCAGTGGTCAGAGCATTTGAGCAGTTCAACGAACCTTTTAATTTGGTAATAGATTCCACATATGTAGCAGGAGTGGTGTCCAGAGCAGAAAGAGCATCACTCAGAGAGGTGGCAAATCGAAAAATCTATAAATTGCTTTCGAAGCTAATCCAAATTGTCTCCAACCGAAAGCAACCCTTTTACGTAATGCATGTGAGGTCACACACTAACCTGCCAGGATTTACTGCCGAAGGGAACAGGAGAGCAGATGCCCTAGCTATGCCCATCAAGCTAGCGAATCTGCCTAACAGATTCCAGCAAGCCCAGCTGAGCTATGCAATGTTCCATCAAAATGCTCCAGCTCTCGTCCGGATGTTCCACCTCACTAGAGACCAGGCGAAAGCCATTGTGGTGACGTGCCCCAACTGCCAAAAACATCAGCTTCCATCACTAGGTCAGGGGGTTAACCCCCGAGGCCTAGGCAGTTGTGAGGTATGGCAAACAGATGTCACCCACTTCCCCCAATTTGGCCGCCAGAAATATATTCACGTTTCTGTGGATACTTTTTCTGGTGCAACCTTTGCCTCAGCTCACCGTGGGGAGAGGGACAAAGATGTCATCAACCACCTGGTACAGGCCTTTGCTGTGTTGGGGACACCAAATAAATTAAAAACTGACAATGGCCCTGCGTACACCTCTGCAGAGTTGAACAGATTCATGAGTGAGTGGGGTGTGGATCACATCACTGGCATCCCTCACTCGCCCACAGGCCAAGCCATCATGGAGAGGAAACATCAGACACTAAAAAGACTGCTTGGAACAACAAAAGGGTGGCAGTGAGATCGCTGCCCCCACCATAAGACTGTCCAAAGCGTTGTTCACGTTGAACTTTTTAAACTGTTCCTATGAGGAACCTGATCCTCCCATCCTGAGACACTTCACAAACTCTGCTAAACATAAACTGACTGAGAGACCTGAGGTCCTAATAAAGAACCCTGACACTTTACAGATACGTGGCCCATACCCCCTGGTCACCCAAGGGTAGAGGCTACGGGTGTGTTTCAACCCCAGAAGGACCTAAATGGATCCCTGGAAAGTGGATCAAACCACTTAACAAATGTCTTAACAAAGACATCAAAACCAAAGCAGCCTGAAAACGCAGTAGCAACAGCCTGGAAAAGGAGGAGAAACAAGACCTCCTGAATAAACAAGAAATTCTCCTCCCAGGCTGCAAAGACAAACATTCCCTTTCCCACCTTCTCTGTGTTTCCCTCCCCTAAGTGGCCCTTCATTTTGAAAGAGGGGGAGTCCAAGGGAGCCATTGTTATTTAAGTTAATTGTATTTGTATTAATTTTATTTATGTTACACTGTTCCTAAAGTTATCTCCCATAACTGCATGATGACATCCTACATGCTGCTGCAGCTCCTCCTGTACACTGGGAGCTCCAGTAGCCGGATTCCTTCAATTATCAAGGACATTGTAGGGGGTTTCTTTATGGAGTTGTTAATTTTATTAGCCCTTCCCATTTTTAAGTGTTTGGTTTTGAAATCCCTTAAGCCTTTCCCCTCATTTCAATGTAATAAAGAAGAGGGAGATGTTGGGGTGGCTCAGCCTGCTCTTGGGCTGAAACCATCAAATGTCAGTCACCAGAAGAGATCACTGCGGTCTAGGTTACCTCCCGCTGGGTGGCTCCCAATCCTAAATTACCTCCCCCTGTTCCAGAAAGTTCTCCCTTTTGTAGTTATTAATTGGTTCCCTGTTATGACTCCTGCCTCCCTGTTTTCCCCATTTGTTCTGAAAAATTGTATCCTCCCCTCTGCTTGTACCCCATTGGTTGTTTTCCCTTTCCCTGCCTTGCTCCACCCCCCCATAAAGGGCCTAGCCCACATCTCCTCGGCGCTTTTTGCTGGTCCCTGGTCCCTCCTGCAAATAAACCTGTTGGAACTCACACCAAAAGCCCCTCCCGCCTTCTTTGCCTCTGGGCTAATGCGAGCCTAATCCATCGGCCGCCCAACGTGCTTCCTCTGAGGAGGAGCCAGCACACGCACCCATCCCACGCTGATTCCACTGAGCCGTGCAGCGAGGACGCTGTGGAGGCCAACGCTGCATCCCCTCTGCCCGAGGGCACGCTGGGGCTTGTGCTGACAAGCCCCCGGTTGCGTTACATGCATGCTATCAAATTGTTGTTTCTACACAGCACACACTTGGTTCTCCTAGCAGTCTGCACTGAACATACTTCTTCAGTCTCTTATCGCTTTAGTTGCCCTCATTGGTTTCTTTCTGATTTATTTCATATTTTGGGTCGAAGCCAGTGCTTTTCCACCAGCACCAACTTGACTTACAAAATAAATCTTGGCATAACAGAAAAGAAGGTAATGGCAGCACTAGAGTGGTGTGTACAAACGTAGGCCTGGCCTCGCAGAGTTGATGTAAAATAGTGCTGCAATTGCTCCCTTGATTTCTCACTGGGTAATGCTTCTGTTTATGCATTTCAAAACAGCAATCACCTCTTTTTGCAGCAGTAGCTTCACACTTCATGCTTGTCTGGAGTTAATGGGCTCAGGCTGTATTGGGATCTCTTGATTAAGCTTTGGTATGGTGAAACACTTCAGGTGTACTATGTTTGATCACAGCCCCAGCCTGCACAACAGAGCCTCTCTCTTTCCCCAGAGAAGCACCCCGAGCATAAGGTTGGGGGTTTTTTTCTAGTGTTTGCTGCAGTTTAGCTGCCTCTTTGGCAGTTTAACTGTTCGTCTTAGCGTGTCTTAGGCTATTTAGGCCAAACAGCCTAATCTGGTTGTCCGCACTTAGATATTTAAGACATTAACTAAGCACTAAACAAGTAGATTGACTTTTATTCGATTTTTTTCCCCCCCTCAGTTTGTTTAAAATCAGTAGGATTCCTGAGTGCTTGAGAAGTCTGAGCATCACATCACTTTTGGGGCATATAAAGTTTAAGACTAAAGTCTTGATACTGTCAGTAAGTGGGATTTAGGAAAAGTAAGCTCCTCAGCTGCATGTCCCAGCAGGGGCAGTGGGAAAACCTGAATGAAGCTAAAAACAGGGCAAATCCATTCCTGATTGTTTACCATATGTTACACCACACTGCTGTAAAAATCTGGGCTCAGGAACATTGTAACTCAGCTGATTTGTAGTGGCCAAGGAAGTTGCCATCCATCAGCTAAGTCAGTGGGCATAGAGTTAGCCAATGCCGCATATGGAAATCATCTCTCTCAGACTACTTCACTGCCTCAGTCAAGGTAGATGGAAAAAGGGTTACCACAGCTCAGCTACTTCTGAACACCAAGTAGAACTTGACTTTAGCAAAATTTCAATTATTACTGTGTTCCTGGGGTACCAGAGAAGAAAAAAGGTTTTAATTGCTTCCCCTGTTGGACTGATTAGATTTCTCTTATGTAACTGGTAAGTAATGTCTTATTTCCTAAAATAAGGGCTATGTCTCTAGAAGGATGACTCCTGCTGGAGTTTGCAGAGGTAGCTAATTTAAAGACACCACTCTAAGGTACAAGTCTGCCAGTCTGAAGTTCACCAGCAGAAATATGCTGACACAGTTATTCCTTACATGATGTATTAATTATTGCTATGTCTAATGTAATTAACTGTCTGAACTGGTTTTTTTTTGTAACAACTGTCCATATTTATATATTTATATTTATATATATATATACATATATATATATTTGACATGTAGCATGCACACAGCAAAAACTGATTTGTTTATGTGTATGGTCTGTGTATAAAATCTTGCTTATTTACCTTGAAGGAATACAAGCAAACTTCTACCACCCCAAATATTTTGTCTGGAAATTTTAAGTGGATGCTTCCCAAGGGCTGCCTTCCCTTTGAAACAAACTTCCAGTCCAAACAGGATCTCCTATGAGGTGTCACCTCTTGGGGATTCGGCACAGTGCTTCATGGATGGAACATGCCTGGTAAGGTACAGTTCCCATGTAGCTTAACTGAGCAGAAATCTTCATTTTCTTGAAACACCCAAATGTTTTCCATCTTCCAGGTACTGCTCATAACAATATAGCTTTTTGTAAATGAAATGCAAGACCTGGATAGAAGATAACTCAGGAGAGCCATAGACTAAGTTTTCAGTTACGGAATGTGCTTTTCTGGCACAACGTACATTACAATCTGTGGTCACTTTTTAAGCAACTAATTAAACATTACTGTGAAGTATGTAAGAAAAATTATACCCATTTAACAGATGTCTGAACGGAAACAAAACAAAGAAGTAGCTGGTAGTCCCCGGGAGAGCCAGAACACCGCATTCATTTCCAGCTCCTGTATCTTAGCCTCTTTCATAGCATTGCATATTGTCTTCCAACTGCAGTTCTCACAATTATTCCTCAGTAGATCAACTTTCTTTGAACTACAGCATTTGAGCAGGTGTTTTAATTCCTCCTCATCACCTCAACAAGCAAATGCTCATTGTCCTTGGAGACCATTTCTCTGAAATTGCTGGTTTTGCCTTGGACCTCAGGAACATCCTAGTGGCCCTGTGAAAGAGCCCAAAGCATTCAGCATTGCTGCACTGATAAAACAAGTTTTCTACTCAGGACTGGTGAAGAAGAAGCCTTTGCAAAACACTTCCTGGTGGTAACTAACTGTTGTATTATCCAAAAGGCCTTGTTGCTAAACATTTGTTGTGTCTTATTTTGGTCATGGCTCAGATATTTTATAATGCAGTAGGCTGCCTTTCAAGAAGAATCAACCTGGATATTTTTCTTTCATATTTCTTTACCCTGTGTTTTATAATCCAATTCTACTATAAGAATCTGAAAATGTCTTTACTTCTGCTGATAATGCTTGCTTTTTTTGTTTTTTTGTAATTTTGTGGGATAGCTATTTTAATATAACACCTATTGTTAGAGGCTTATTTACCAAAAAAAGAATCATCATTAATGGTTAGAGCCTTGAACTAGAAGCTGTTCTTATTTGCATTATTGTAACACCCTCAGGTCCCTTAAGAGACCTTGCACTGGCCTTCATATTACACTAAGATATTATAGACAAACAGTAAGATGCCATTTACCATTCCTATCCCTGAAGAGTCCTCAACCTTCTTGTTAGTTGCCTGACTTGTATGCTCATTACTTTTTCTTCTTTCCCTCTCATCCATATGCAGTTTATTCTTCTTTCTATTTAGCTATTTTTACTCATAGGATTCATCCCTGCCATGGAAGTGTAGGAAAACATCAGTTATATTATTCTGGCACTGTACAAATACCACAGTCCCAACCTGAAATACTTACAGTATAAGATACAGGCTTGCTTCTGGGGTGGGTTTATTTAAAGAGGGAATTGTGCCTGAATATGAACGGAGCTAGGATAGTTTTATATTAGTTTCACTGTGAAAACAAACTTTCTTACTGAATCCTACATCTCTTTTATTTACTTTCTGTTTATAGCCATGAAATTCTATACACTTTGACAAAATAAATTATGTCTCATGTTAGCATTAACAATAAGAGGAATAAATGCAAACAACACATTATACAGGTAAACACTACAGGACACAGCCATCAGAGGATATACTGGAATGCAAATTGTATGCTTCAGATGCTGAAAAAGATTGTAATGTGCTTGTGTTTCGTTATTTTTATTCCCCTCGATTTAGTCCGAAGTACCCAAAATGCTTGGTGGGTCTGTTACTCTAAGATAGATTACAGGATGCAATTACTTTTGTAGAAGGAAACACTTGCCTGAAACTGTACAGGAGTCAATTTTATGCAGTTCAATTTGGATTTCAAAACACCCTCCCTCTTGTCTAGATGGAGGCAGTAAAATGAGGCTCCTAATTCACACTGGGTGGTAGGAGGTGTGCTGGAGCAGGGACCCACTGCTGTAGTCTGTGCAAGAGAAGGGAGTCCCAGGAACCTGGGAAAATGGTGCAAAGCTGTTACAGTTAGTACTGTGAGTTTTGTAACAGCTCCACTGATAATTGTAACATTGGCCAATAAAAGCTGGCTTTGGTTTTGTCGCCTTATTTCCAGATTTTGACTTTATTTTGCTCTTTTTCTTTTATTATTCTTCCCCTGCTCCAGGTTGGGCCTGGCCTGGCCTGGCCTGGTCTGGTCTGGTCTGGCCTTGCCTTGCCTTGCCTTGCCTTCCTTTCCTTTCCTTTCCCTTCCCTTTTCTCCTCATCAAGCAGCTGTTCCTAGTGTGGGTGCCTGATCACTGCTGCTTTTCATTTGCTGTAGTCCCTCCAGGACTCTTATGTCATCAACACCTGTTTCTTATTCTTTCGGGTGGTGACTAAAAGGAACATTAACCAGATCCTTCAGTGTCATCCACAGAAATTACCTATTGCCAAGGTAAACAAAGACTAAGACTCCAACTCTGTTATCTTCCTTTTTGCCTTTCTTTCATCTGTTTTTGGGGTTTTTTGGTTTTTTTTTTTTCCCCAGACCCTTCCCTCAGAGGAGGGCAATATTCCTGGTCCTTTTTTTTAGATCACCTGCCAGTTCTTACTAATAGTGCCCTCCCTTGCCCACCAGCAAGTCAACAGCATTCTTGGGCAAAAAAATTCTGCTCATAAAACAACTGTAAGTTTAACATTTTGGCCCCTAATTTTTTTTTTATTCCTTGCTGAAATGAAGAGAAATGGACCTTTCCTCTCATTTTGCCAGTAGTTACAGCCTGCAGTTTTACCTCTGTAAAACTCCATTCTAGTTGGTGAGCTAGATTTAAGTCTTACAGTTCACACTGCATTAGTCACTGCTCTAGTCCTCCTCTGAAGTGTCATTTTAGTATGTGTAAGAAAGCCATAACTAATGCTATTGTTTTAACTGTAGTTGTTGGAATGTTTGTTATTCTACATAGAAAATACACTCATTAGACTGGAATCATTCTCCAAGAAGTTTGTTTTGGCAGAGCTTTTCTTGGTGGGCAGTAAGGAGGACTGAGTTGTTTATTTTTTTGGAAAACATTGATAAGATGTTTAAAGAACCTTATGGAAAACAATCCTAATTCTAAATCCCTCTATTTTTAATAGGCAGAAAATGCAATTAACCATCTTTCCCTAGAGTAGCAATATAGAAGCCTCCAGCAGGTGTGTCACTATTGCAATATCAAAATAAAAAGTCTAGTCAGCCTTTCACTATAAAAGTAAGTGAAATGCAGAGCAGATGCTGTAATAACCATTAATTTACATTCACCAACTATATTTGTTGTAAAAGTAGATGAGGACACTGGAAAAACAAGTTATTTTTGGTTCTTCCCTGCAATATCACAAGAAAGCTACTGTAATGTGTTTAGCAGAGCAATGAATACATATTGGCCAAATTTATCTCTGCTATAACCCTGCAGAAATGTAGAATGAATTTAGTTCTAAATTTCACTTTGTGGAAGGAAGGATAAAATTAAAGGAGTTTATTGAACATCACCAGAAATTTTCCAGATCTGGTACTGAACCAACTTTGAAAAACTTCACAAGGAAAATAGAATGATATACAGATTTTACCTAATTTTTACTGATCAGAATTTACAGTTGTAACTTTCTATTAGAAACAGATTTTAATGAGCTGTGTAATAACCTATATCCAGAGGAACTCAAAAGGAAAGTAGCATTTCTTGGATGCTGATGTCTGTAAGACTTCTGTGCTTAGCGTTGGGGTCTTTGTGCTGACTTTACCATGCAGTATGTCCCTGCAGAACCACAAGTAGATGTGGGCCCACTTGGACTACTGGGTGAAAGGGTCAACAGTATCTTAGGTTCTATGGTAGGTTTCATGTGGGGATGCTCAAATGCTGCATATACAATTAAATGAACTTTGCCATAGGTCAATTTATACTATTTACTTATTTTTAGAGATGAAAACAAAAAGATTAACCAGCCTTGCCAGTTTACTAGAGGGGTTGAAAGTCCTCGCTACAAAGCACACTGTTCAACTACTGAAATAATTTGCCCTTAAACTCATAAGATTTGTGTCACTTCTGTCTGTTGTGTGATGTTTGACCCCCCTTTTCTACTAATGGCAAAGGATAAGAACCAGTGAAATAATTTCAAAATTATTCTTGACTTCATTTTTCATTAAATACTGCTATTAAACCAGAGTTTTGACTTCTCTGCAAAGTTGTCTTTTTGTAATAAGACTACAGTCTAACAGATTGTGGTTCTAACACATCAATTCATAAGCCTTTTTCTCTCTGACTGTTATTCATGCAGGTGGGTGCTTATGATATTTTGCCTATATTTGACTGTATTACAAATCAGATTTTTTTTTAAGCCATATTATATATCTGCCTCACTCTTGAATGGAACCTTGATTAATGTCTTTTACTGGTGACTTGCTAGACCTGTGAACCACATTAGTGTGAATTGTTTCAGGCTGGCTACGAAGTCAAACTTTCAGGTTTTCCAGCTAAGCAAAAAAAGCCACACACAAAATGAATTGTCAGAGGTTCACTTTAGTAGAAGAATTTGCAGGGGCTTTTGTTTTCCCCCTCTGATTTTTCAATGAAAACAACTGAGAAAATTCACTACAGATTTTCTGGTAAATTTAGTTCAAGGAGGGCATTTTTCAGAGAGTAAAAAACATGCTTGAAGTCTTTTTTCCAGCTGGAAGTGTAACCATTGTGCTGCATCCTTATTTTTAGTAAAAGAGCTACTGCTTAAGAGTTTCATGCTGAGCAAATTTGAGCAAGGTGAGGTAAGCTGTCAGACAGTGACTTTCAGTGATTCTCCCCCATCAATCACAAAGAGGATGAGGGGGGAAGGAGAGAGAAAGAGAGGGATCCTCAAATGAAATGAGGAGAGGTATGATGGTTTGAGATGCTTTGTGAAAGAAAGACACCTTATAATAGAGACAGGGCGATAAAGGGAGAGGATGGCATCTATGTATGTGTCATTTTTCAGTGGCCCTGGGTATGGTTCTGGCTTTAACCCTGCCACAGAGGGATATTCACACAACACAACTGTGGTGATTTTACATTGCCAGATGCTTTCCCTGGACTTCCTCCGTTGTCAGTGGAAAGCAAATACTTCTCTGGGGGGTAATTCAGAAAAGAAGCCTAATTTAGTTGAGCAGAATTGGTCTTTAGAGAATATCTACTTTTCTCCATTGACTATGGAGGGCATCTAAATCTGGGTTTAAAGATAAATGGTGTGATTACTTTCTCTTTTCCTCAGCAGTTCTGCTCTGACTTGAAAGGTCCTGGGTAACTGGACCATGTGATGTTTCTTCCGGAGATCTGTTAGCACTCAGACACACAGAAGGGAATGCATCTCAGATGCCAGACTTGAAGGGCTTCAATTATTAGACCAAATGCATTCAAAAGACATGGAATCCAAAAGCTGAATCTCTGTTAACCAACTGGTAATGGCCTTATAAAGAGTATGTGGTCACAGGGGCTATAAGCAGAGTACAGGATTGATTTTAACTGGCTACACAGGGTAGAAACAACACGTCACATTGTGGACAAGTATTTTATACCCAAATTGCTATCTGGAAAGGAAACTCTTAACTTTGTTTGCGTTGAGCACAACGGCACAGAATGGTGTTTTCAAGAAAATGTCATTTCATCGAAAGTTAGGTCTACCTTAGCAGGTAATGCAGTGTAAAGCACATATATTTGTGGGATGGAAGAATTGATGTTGAGTATCTTGAACCCATTGTGCTTGGTTTAGGGTGTGAGTTTGTGGGGGACAAGGGAGGTTGTTCTTTGGGCTAGATTTAGTGCATCTGTTACCTTGAATGGATGCCGACATGCAAGCTACACATGGCAGTATAGAATGCATTTTCTCTTTTTGTCATTATTATGTTTAGTATACATTTTTGTCCCTTTCACATTTCATATTTTTTTTACACATCTCATTTATTTTTCCTCACTTTATTTTTAACATTCTTATGAGATTAGTAGGACTTCAAAGGAAAACTCATGTAGCCACATGGACTCCATTACCCACTGGCCAACTGAACAGCTGCATCTTGACATGCCCAGTGTCTCCAGGCAGCATGAATTGGGAAAGAAACACTGTGAAGCTAAAATGTTTGTAGTACACACTCCCTCTCATCCCGTACATACAGCATGACTGTCTAATGGCACGTATGTGCTTTAAACTTCCCATTAACTTTGGGCATAGCAAAAAATAAATTATTGTCTTATGGTCCTGACAGTGTAACTTAAAAGCACTAACTCCACAAACTCCACAAGAACTTGACTGGGTTTTCAAGTGTGGGTAATTAAGGACCTGCCAACTTTATCTGTGGCACAATTCCAACAGCAGCGTTCTCCTGCTGGCCTACTATTGCTATCCCCGGGAGATCCAGCCTTGGAGGAATAATCATCAGCAAATTCCATTCAGGCATTTGCCTGTCTCCCAAGATTCTCCAAAGGGTGGTGAGGTTCATGTCCGCGGGTTTTTTAATGCGAAGAGCAGGCAGGGATTGGTGACCATTGAGCGTATCTGAAAGGCAATGAAGCACAAGTGACCTGAAGTGGGTGCTTTCAAACCATGAATTTTACTTTAGAGCTGTTCTGCTCAGGTTCGATGCACTTTAATTAGAATTTGGAAGGAGTACAAACAAAAACAGAGATAGGAAAGGGAAGAACAGTTTATTGGCCTTGCCTCAGCAGAGAACTTGCTGGAGAAATGCACATTCTCATTGCACTTGCTATGCCATTTATTAATATTGCAGCAGAGGATGGTACAACTGTAATCATTTGTGATTTCAATAATTTATATCAATACACAATTCATGAATTCTGTGTTTGTACATTTGGAGAATGCTACAGCTGAAGAGGATCTACTGAAAATGTAAGAGATGAGTATTTCTAATCATATCCATGTTCTTTTCAGTTCTCTGGAAGAACAAGACAGCAACAAAATGCAAAGATCCAGGTAATTACTGGCATTAAAACTGCTGCAAAATACATTAATGAATGCAGGTCATAAAACAAGAAAAGAATTACCCAGGAACCTGAATGTTGAAAACAGTGTGTAAACACTGTATTTTTAGCTCTTGAGTCATCAGAAAGCACAAAACCATCTCTGTTTAAATGAAATCAGCAGCTCACTTTTTCTTGTACCTTAGTACATATGTATGTGTGATTATATATTTCTGTCATGTGTATAAAAAACTCATCTATCTCTCTATCTATCTATCTATCTATCTATGTCTTAAATGGACTCAATTTCCAAAGCACTGTATATCAAAATGCCATGGTATATACAGTCCAACGCAAAACCTCCTAAGAACTAAAACCTCCTAAGAGTTTTGGGGTAGTAGGACTTCTCCACTGGATGAAGTGATGACCAGTAAGCATCAACTGTCACTTTGTAAACCTGAGTCTGAGGTGTATAGTGGTTCTCTATATCTTTTGGGGATAATAATGTGGGTTGCAAGAGGCTTTTTTCCTTCTTTTTATTTTTTTTTTTAATTTCCATGTTTCAAAACCTTGGGATGCTGGGGTGTTTTCTGATGAAAGCCCCATTTTGTGAGCATTTAGAGGTAGAACAAACCTGCTGTAAATGAAGAGAAAATCACACAAAATAAAAAATTAACTCTGTTGCTAGACTGTCAGTTCATGGAGCCACTTAAGCCTAGCAAGCACTTAACTGTGTAGGAAAGCAGGGCAGATTCTCCTGTGCTGGAAGACCAGTTATATTTGAAAAGACAGTGTGTCATCTGTCACACTCAATGGCATGAGAGCTTTCTTTTCTGGACATAAAATGTAATCATTGCCAGAGGTTGGAACTTGGGCTTGCCTCTTAAATTTATTTATTTATGTTATTTGTCATGAAAAAAATGACAAATCGAGGCAAACATCTTGAAAAGAAAACTGATGACCAGATCAGAAACAATAGTTGAAACAAGATGAGGAGATTAGAGTGGTTTAGATTTCTTCTGAAGAAAGATCAGCTTACATTTTTCTAGCTGTCAAAATTATTGATAGTTTAATTTGTAAGTCTTTTTGTGCCAACCTAATTTTCATTGATGACATGAAAACTTTATGACTCAAAAATTAGATTTCATTTTTATAGGTGATTTCAAAGAAAATTTTTAAATAAAACTTCAAAGCTCCTGTGCAACGGAATAATTCCTGCCTCAACTTTAACTACTGTTTATAGTCATATGTTTACGTAGACATTGCAACCAGTTTTAACACAATCTGATAATTCAGGCTGCTGTCATTTGAAATTAGCCTATTGCCACAATTACTCTGAAAAGTAATAAAGGTGATAGTCATAGAAACCCACTACCATGCTTATTTTGCAATCACCACAAACGGTAATGCAACAGCAGATCAGAAATTTTCAGAAAATTTTCATACCGGTGCAGATTGAACATGTGGTGCTTCATGAGAAATGGAAATATCCTGCTGAATGTGATTTCAGTTTTCCTTTAAACAGAGAGGGAAAAAAAAGCCCCAAGAATTTTTTATTGTTTGGGTATGAAAAGTGTCACTCAGAAACATGGCAACAATGAGAAATTCTAATTTTACATACATTATTTCATCCAAAAAGCTAAACTGTTCAACTCAGTCATCAAGGAAAAAGAATCTGAATAACTAAAGGATCATATTCTTGTAAAGAAAAAATAATTGACAGTTGCAATTTTTTGTTTGATAAGCTCTGACAAAAAAAAAAAAAGGAAGCAAAAAAACCCCTGGTAGTATGTGTTGTTGAGAGCCCTGTTTTATAATGCAGACACAATAAATTATAAGGACATAAACAAAGAAATTCTAGTAACGTTCTTATCCAGATGAGCTGTGCTCTCATGATTAATCATATCACCAGAAACCTATGTAATCTATAGCTGCCTGTCTTATTTATCTGTCTATTGGGCTATCAAATGTTCCCATTTCATTAAGTGCTTTGCTCTCTGCTGGGAAGGTACTTAGTATTTTGCATCGCTGTGGGCTTTTTTCAGGGCTCCATGCTCCAAAGCCTACTAGCCCCATTTACTTTCTGCTATTTTCCAGGCAATGCTCTCTGTCAGCAGCTCTCAAGTTCCCACATCAGGGCCCTTTCACCTGTCTGGACAAATTTCTGATTAGAAGACCTTCATTAGGGGGTGTCTTGGGGTGACTTTGTGACGTGTATCCCCTATCGCTGCCCCATGCCCAGAAATTAATTTTGTGCCTTTCTGTGCCTTTAAACTGAGCCTGAGAGGGGGGAGGAGAGCCTGAGCAAAACTTCTTCAAAGCAGTTTTCAGCTTGTTCAAGGTCACACAGAGATAGAGACTTTTTTTTCAAGCTGCAGCAGCAGAGGGAGAGTGGGGAAAGCACCCTGTTTGCTTTTGGCCAGTTTTTCAGCTCCTTTTCCTTTCTCCAGAGAGAGACAGAGAGTTGAACTTCTGTTTTCCTGGAACTTTGTGTTTTCTTTTTTTTTCCTTTGCTGCACTGTTTCAACATCAGAATACATTGGCAGGAATTCCCACTGAGGCCTTGGCCCTGGAGGTGGGCCCACCGCCCCATCCCAGCTCCAAGGAGGGGGAGAGAGAGAGAGATCTACAGAAGGACTCTGAAATTTTCCCAGGTTTCTCTCAGCAGAGCAAGAGGTTTTATTATTTAGCAGTATTATCCTTTTCCCGTGTGTTTGTTAAATAAATAGTTTTTATCTCTTTCACTTTCCTTCGAGGAAAATTTATTTTTTCCTGAACCTGGTGGGGGAGGGGTGGTTGTGGCCTGCCTTCTCTCAGAGGATATATTTCTTAATTCGACCAAACCAGAACAGGGGGCTATACATTTTTCAGTATATATGTTGTTTGTAGGAGTTCTGCAAATAAGGCTAGATGTTTTCTAAAAATCTAAATGTCCCATTTCTCCCTGTAGCACGTAGCATGTGCCAACTGACTGGCAGCATGAGGATGTCTCTGCCTCAGGGGAAAACTTTCTGTCTTGAAAGAAAGAAGGTTTCTGAGGGCAATTCAAGTGTATTTTTCTTCAGGGTACGGTACTTCCTAGAGGCAAGTTCACAATTTAAGCCCTCTGTAGCCAGGGGAGAGAGGTATTTCCAGAGCGCAGATCTGAGCCACAGCTAGGCTTACTTGTCCTCTGGAAATGCCTCTATGTTTCTCCTGACTGTAGAAGAAGCCTAAGATGATCAAAGCTACAGCAGAGGCGCAGAGAAGTGGAGCAACCAAAAGGGTTTAGTTTGGCAGGAGAGCTGCCAGGTGGGGGTGCAGCATCCTCTGATCAGACTTGTCAAGAAGTGACGGGCAGTTGAGTTGTTCTGACTGTTAAAGAACGGGAAAGGAGAGGAATACACAGTAGGAAATTACTTTTAAAAACATTACTGAACATTAAAAAATGTGACTTGAAGGATAGAGCAAATCGGATAAATGCATCCTATGTTCCTACCCTTCATTCTTCCAGGTCAAAAATTATCAGTCTCTAGTTTTTGTGCATTTTCCTGGTGGATGACATTTTCAGAGGAGAAAGATGACAGCTTTTAAGGAAGGAAAAGGGGAGTAGGGAATGAAGATGATGAAGTTAAAAACACAACAGGTTCCAAGAGATATGGAAAGTGAGCAGCGGTATAGGAAGATGTGAAAGAGCAGAGGAGAATTGTGATCAAATTGATTTGATCAAATTTGATGAAGTTAATTAGTTTTTCAAACATGAATATGCATAGGATGCATGGTATGTGTGTGCACATAAGAAGGACAGAATCAAGGAAAATAAAAACTGTCACCTCCCAAGGGTGTATTAGTTGTACGTAAACCATTTTCAGTGAGATAACCTGTTCTTAAAAACTCCTGTTGATGAAGGACCCCCAGTCTTGCCTGGAAGTGTATTATACTGTTTAACCATCACTATTTCTTCTCCTAACAGCTACTATAAATCTTACTTGCTATAGTTTAACTTCATTCATGTCCTATTCATTGTGGAGAAGGAGAAACAGGACATGCTCCTCCTCTATTCTAAAGCATGCTACATATTTGAACATTTCTGGTGTTAACTCTATGGTGTTAATTCTTTTGTCTTGCCTTTACAACCCCCTTTTGTCCACATATATTTCCTAGGCTTTTGTTATGCCCAGCTGTTTCCCATCTTTATTAAAAAACGTGCTCAAAACTGCCCAAAACCCTCCACTTAAGAGCATCTATCTCAGTTTCTGAGTGATGTGAAAATATGCCCCCATGCTGACAGGCAGCACTCTCATTTGCATGTCGTCTTAATTGTAACAGGAGACCACTATTGATTCATATCTTTAAAATCTACTCTAATACCAATTTTTTCCCCATGGTTAAGTATATAAGCTGCTGTCATATGGGTAAAATTTGACTGTTCCTAGGAAACTGTATCATATATTTCTTGTCATGTAATTGCCTTAGGTTTTTTTGTAATTCTGGCCCCAATCTCTTGGTGTGTTGCAGTTACATCCACCTTGAGCTCATCAGACAATATAACAAACTTATTCTCCATTTTATCATTCTTGGTATTTGGGCAAATACTGATAGGGCCCAGAAAAAGTTCCTGTAACACCCCTTGATACATCCACATCAGTAGCCAGCCACTGTACTTTCTCTCTGACTATCCTTTTCCAAATACTCTTGTGACCACCTTTGAGTAGTTTCATCAGGAAGCAATGATGCATTTAGACATCTTTTTCCAGGCCGCCCAGTTCAGCCTCAGCTCTCATTTTTGGCTGCACTTCATAATGAACATTGATATTTGTACAGCTGCCTTCTATCTTCCTAGTTGGCGAATAAAGGCCTGATTATTTTCCAACAACTTTTGTAATTACCCTTGAAGAAGTAAATTGCTATCTATTATGTACAGTCCATCTGTCATTATGATAACTGTTCCTCTCTTCATAATATTTCCATGTTGGCTTTAACTGGCAAGCTTTTGTAGCTTGGCGAAGATTTCATGAACTCTCTCGTCTGTGCTGTGAGGAACAAAAAACAAATTTCAAAGGTAGGAAGACAACATTAATGAGCAGAGTTCCTACTCACTCACTATAAAGGTGTCTCTCATACCATGCTCTGGGTTTATGGTCTGTTTGGTTTCAAAAATCTCTTTACTGATGCATGACATGAGGGAAAAGTGGCTTTTCTAGCATATGTTTTTTCTACACAGCCACCTTTATTTGTATGATAAAGCAGTGAAGAGCTCTCATAAGGAAACATCATACTCTTTCCTGTGCAACCCTGTGTACCTTCAGAGTGCCTCATTCCAGATTTCTGGCTGGAGCAAAATTTTCTATTTGTGATGTTAGCTGTCACTCTGTGTTTGCTCCCACCTTGGAATAAAACAAATTCTCTCTGTAAATATACTGCAAAAATGTTATTGAGAACAGTTTAGAAGAAAAATCCCTGGAAGTGTATTAAAGCATAAATCTTTTGATAGCAGCTTATAAAAAATTTGTTAGTCAAGTTGCACGGATTTAAAATCTCAAGTAGGTTTGAAGGGTAGAGTTTGAGGAAATAATGTTCACATATATGCAGCATGGAATGTCATCATTAACATAATTAGAGGCCTTATTTCTCCATAGACTAGTCAGAACATAATATATCCTTACAGAATGTAACACCTTCAAATTTGATTCTCCAAAGTGTTAATTAAGCTTCCTTAAATTCTTGGGATGTCTTTTGGTTTGGTTTTGTTTGGGTTTTGCCTTTTTTTTGTGTTTGGGGGTTTTTTTTGGGTGGGTGGGGGAGGTTTGTTGTTTTGTTGTGGTTGATCTTAATTTTTTGCAATTTGGTCTTAATTGTTTGCAAACAGGGGTAAGAAGCTTTGCCCAGAATTGTTATGTGGCTTTAGGTGAGAAATACGGCTTTAAGTGAGATATATGAACAAAAGAGCTCTGGTGTTGTGATTGTTAATATCCAGCTAAATCCATCAGAGTGCATTTCCTTCTTCAGAAGTGGTAGCATTGTATTAATTTGCTTTAGCTGTAGCCATACAAGTGGCTAAAATAGATTATTTTTTGAAGTATGGGAAGGTCTTCATTTTAGAGACCATTTAGGCATTGCGAACCATAATTTGCCATTTGCACCTATCTTCATTTATGCTCTGCAGCAGAATTAACACTCTGCCTTGATGCGTACTTGAGATTGAGGTGATGACTGTTTCAGGACTACTAGGGGAGCTCCTCATGCTCAATCAGGGATGAGAACTACAGGAAATCATAATGAAAATACATTGTTGAGGCACCAGCTCTGATAACATACACATGAGGAATTCTGACTGCTGTTAGGCAGTTCTACTGTACCTTTCGTAAAATGCAAGATTATTAATCTTCATAAACAGGGATTTCAGACCTAAGAACTCTACTCTGCATGCATGTAAACTATTTTTTACCTATTTTAATTTGTTGATTTATTGCTTTGGATTTTTTTTTAATCTAGTATTAAATAGCAACATAACTATGTTGTTCCAGATGTGTCTTTCTTTTAGTGGTAAATACAATAGCATATAGGTGATTTATCAGTTTTTACAAGGTATTGGAATCTTTTGCATCTAGAACATTCATTAGTTTGAAAGATCATTATTTGTAGGTACAAAAATGCTGTTAGCAAGGATTTTCTTGTTATTTTCTAAGTCCGTGAGAGATTTTTCTCTCTCACAGAAGAGGTAGCAGGGAATATAAACAACCAAGCCACCTGCAACCTTGGAAAGTCTTGTTTATGGTATAGTAGAAAAATATTTTGACAATGGATGTTTTAGGATTTTAGCCAATCACCCCCAAGGGGTGGCTGGTCCTTTGTCCAATTAGACTATGAAGAAAAAAGTCTATAAAAGAGTTTGTAAAATAATTAAATAAATCAATCTTGCTGCACAATTCCTGCCCGCTGGATCTTCTCCTCCTCCTCCTCCCTATGGCTGCGGGACACAGTGATAGACCGTAGGAACCAGGCCTGCGGTAATATTTGGTGCTGCCCAACGTGATCTGCACTCTCTGACGTGTCCTGCTGCTGCGAGCCAAGCCAAATTCCTGTAGAGGTACGCTGTTCCTTTTTCCCCCCGGGACCGGGAGGTCCGACAGGACTGAGAAATGGCGAACAGCGGTTCACAGAACGACGCTGTCGTACTGGTCTGGAAAGGTGTGTTTAGCATATTGCGCACCTCCATTCCTGAAAACTCAGTTTGAGAATTATTAGACTGGGCTACCTTAAAAGGGATTTCCATGGACAGAGATATTGCCCTGGACTTTTCCTTATGGCAGGAGCTCGGATGCACTGTCCAACACGAGCTCCCGACAGGGGAGCCGGCAGCATTAGAATTATACAAAACCTGGCGGTCGTTATTTATCCTGCTGACAGCCCTTGACTGTGACAGCAGGGCTGGATCGTCTATTTTGGTGATGAGTGACAGAGGAATGTCCGAGGGGGGCCCTGCTGACTGGGCTTCCGGGGCAAATGATGGTGGATTCGGAAACCCGCCCCCGGCTCCACAGGCAGAGCCTGCGCCGGCTCACCCTGCACAATCGCAGGACTCCGCAGCCCCCAGGAAACCCGCGCCAGCAAACGCGGGGGGGGTCGGGGCAGCGGGAGGGTGCGCAGCCTGCCTCGCCATTCAGCTGGGCGGCAGCCACGGCTTATCCAGGGCCGCAAATCAGCAGCTTAGCAACTTGGACGCCCAGAGCGGCTCCTGGCTCAGTTCCGTATGCACCTGGATCTGATTTCTTAGCCGGCATAGCGCCGGGCGTGCCTGCCCCGAGACTGCCTAGGTGTGATCCACTGCCCTCCCTGGCACTGGACTGTTCTGCACAGTCGCAGAACCGAGCCATCGACCTTTTAATGCAGCATCTGCCTTTGCTGACAGAGCTACCGAACCTATCCCAAAGGATGGAGGACCTGCTCAGCCTGTTAGAGTGGCGAATGCCCGAGCCCGCGCCAGCCGTGCCCCCCCTGCCAGCTGCGGGAGACGCGGCTCCAAGCCAGGAAGCAGCGCAGCCGCGGGAAAACCCAGAAGCGGCAGCAGCTGTGGAGACGCGGCCAGAGATGGCGGCGCCAAGCGCGGCTGGGGAGCGCGAAACAGCCGCGGGGGCAGTGGCACCAAGCGCGGCCAGGGAGCGAGAAACAGCAGCAGAAGCGGTGACCGCACCGAACGCGGCTGCTGTGCGAGAGACAAGCGCGGCGCTGGGCGCGGCGCTGGGCGCGGCACTGGGTGCGGCGCCGGGCGCGGCCGTAGCCCCAGAACAGGCGGCTGCAGCTTCAGTACCGGTTCGGTCGGGACTGGCCGAGACGGCCTCCCGTAAGGAAACTGCTGTAAAAACTGCCGCGCAGCCAGCTGCAGTCTGTGCTGTCTGTTCTGCCTCTAGTGAACTTAGCCAAAGTGCCCCTCCACGTCCATTTCTGTTCACTCCCAGCACCCCAAAGTTGCCTTTGCCTGATGACTCACTGTCAGGCAGTGAGGCAGATGAGGTTCTGGCCCCAGGTCATCAGGCGGCTGTGGCCGCGTGGCGAAGGAAAAGGCTGTGCTGGTCTCGCCCCTGGACCTTTCAGGACTGCACGGTAACAGTGCGTCCAACCCATTATAATTTCTTCTTAGAGTCTGTTAAGATGCAAGCATTGGAGGAGGGTGACTGGAGGTTATTAGAAACCCTTGGAATGCCAAATAGATCTGAGGATTCTGGGGGTAACCGGGGAGCTGTTACACTCCATCCGCAGGCTGTTTCAGTAGTTCAGGATGGTAGTTGTTCCCCAAAAGAGATCCGAGCTTTATCAGTGTATAAGGCTCTCCCAGATTCAGGGGAGCATGACAAGCATGAGGTAATTGCTTGGAAAGTTGCCCAGGACCTCCAATCCAAGGTGGCACAATATGGGCTAGGTTCTGCTGAGGTTATGCAAATAATAAGGGTGATAAATACAGATTTGCTTTCTCCATTTGATATCAGACACTTAGGTCAAATTCTATTTCAACCTGTACAATTTACAGTTTTTGAAAAAACCTGGAGAAAGCTGGCCGGCAAGACTGCATTAGCGAATATGCAGCTCCCTGCTGCTGATCCTAGACGGACAGCAGGAATGGATGCTTTGATGGGGACTAGTCCCTTCTCTGATCCCGGTCTACAGGATAACTTGTCCTCTAGCGTCCTGCAGCAAGCTCAACAGGTCGGCATGGCTGCCCTGTTGAAAACCATAGAGTTGTCAGCACCCAGAAAGCGATATACTGAAATAGTTCAAGGGAAATCAGAGTCATTCCTCTCCTTTGTAGAGAAAGTCGCTGCTTCTCTCGAGAAGCAGGTTGAGGATGACGGGTTAAGACAGTTGTTGTTAAGGCAGTTAGTGAGAGATAACGCAAACAAGGAGTGCAGAAAAATCATAAATGCCTTACCAGGGGATCCTGAGGTAACAGACGTGGTCGAAGCCTGCGCTAAGGTGGGATCTGGGAACCAGAGAAGGTCTGCTTTGGCTGCGTTCCTGCAGCCTGTTCACGCATCTTCTGGTCGTGAACCAAAGCAACCAAAACAGGTGAAGAAACAGACGCGGCCTAAGCCGAGCCAAAAAGAGAACACACTGATCCCCCAGTGCAAGAGGTGTGGCAGGCCAGGGCATTGCACGGGCTACTGTAGATCCCAGACTCATGCCAATGGTTGGCCTTTGTCAGGAAACTTCCGCCGGGGTGCAAGGAGGGGGAATTGCTCTTCGATGCAGTCGCTCCCCCAGAGAGTGGCACAGGTACAGGCACAGGCCTACTCAGCCACCCTAGAGACAGCACCCAGGGATCAGACGGCACCCACGGATCAGACGGGTTTGACATCCACACCGCAGCCGCAGTCGTCTTAGACTCTAGAGGTATTTATAAGGTTCCCTTGGACGCATATGGACCCTTAGCCCAGGGATCCAGTGCGATGCTGGTGGGAAAACCTGACGTTGCCCATCAAGGAATCTTAGTGCACTCAGGAGTTAATGATGCTGACTTTAAAGGTCAGATTTGCGCTATGGTCTCCACGCAAAAACCCCCTGTAACTATTCCTGAAAAGACCTGCCTTGCTAAATTGGTGCCTTTTAAGTCTTGTGTCCCCAGGATAGAGCAACAAACTCATGAAGATAACGGCAGTGGATCTACGGGACTTCCGCAGGCCTTCTGGACTGCAGACATCTCTGACCAAAGGCCACAGATGACGTGTACCCTGATCCTGCCGAACGCCCGTCCACCCTGGACTCAGCTTCGAGGTTTGATTGATATGGGTGCTGATGTAACGATCATCTCCTTCTCTGCATGGCCTCTCTCATGGCCTTTAGCCCCGGTGGGATCGGCCATCGCAGGATTAGGAGGATCCACACAGAGCTATTTAAGCGAACAGCCTGTGGTGGTGAAGGATTCAGAGGGGCACACAGCTACGATTAGGCCTTATGTTGCTACCACTCCCCTTAACCTCTGGGGACAGGACGTGTTGGCAGCTTGGGGCATACGGATTGGGACAAAATTTTAGCAGGGTCACTGTGTGTAAGGGCGCACAGTATCCTACACTGCCCTTGAGGTGGTTGGTTAACCTACCAATCCGAGTCAGACTCTGCTCAGTTAGTTGAATTAAGGGCTGTTACCATGGCTTTTCAGCGATTCTCGCAGGAACCTTTGAATTTGGTTACTGACTCTGCTTACGTAGCAGATAACACCCAACGCTTAGATTGTTCACTTCTGAAGGAGGTGAACAATGCGGCTCTGTTTTCGTTGTTGCAAACCTTGTGGTCTGCAATTCAGGCTCAAGTGCATCCGTATTACATTCTGCACATTCAAAGCCACACCAATTTACCAGGTTTTTGAACAGAAGGCAATGCCAGGGCTGACATGCTGGCCAACCCTGCGTGGGTAGGGCCTCAGCCTGACAAAATTGCACAAGCCAAGGCATTGCACGGTTTCTTCCATCAAAGTGCACATACCCTGCAGAAGCAGTTCCATTTAACGCCAACCGAGGCGCGCGACATTGTCAGTGCTTGTGCTGACTGTCACAGACTCGCTGCGCCTTTGCCAGCGGGGGTAAACCCCAGAGGGCTAAAAGCCTTGCAGATTTGGCAAACGGATGTAACTCACATCCCAGAATTTGGTCGGCTGAAATATATGCACGTGTCTATTGACACTTTCTCCTCGGCTGTGTGGGCTACTGCTCACACTGGAGAGAAGGGCCATGATGTCATTGCCCATTGGAAATTGGCTTTCTCAGTCCTGGGCGTGCCAGCTTCTGTGAAAATCGATAATGGTCCTGCCTACGCCTCGGAGAAGACGCGGCAGTTTTTACACCTATGGGGTGTAGACCATACCTTTGTATCCCACATTCTCCTACTGGCCAAGCCATTGTTGAACGCGCTCATGGTACCTTGAAGCGTGCTTTGGACAAACAGAAAAGGGGAATGCATGGAGAAACCCCACAGAGCCGACTAGCAAAAGCTTTGTATACAATTAGTCACCTTACAGTACCACAAAATTCAAATAATCCTGTTATTCTGAATCATTTTCTCTCATTGCAGTCTGCAGGCGAGACACAACTGGCCCGGGCAAAAGTCTGGGTAAGGAATTTATTCACTAACCAGTGGGAAGGCCCGCATGAGCTTATCGTTTGGGGTCGTGGGTATGCTTGCGTTTCCACAGATACTGGGATATGGTGGCTACCTTCAAAATGCGTTCGCCCTGACCTGCGGCACCAGAGGCAGAACAGGCAACCTCCAAATGATGACCAGAATGCCAACCATCCAAATGGTGACCAGAATGTAGATCATCAGCCTAATGACTCTTCTGATGATGACCAGGATATCGACCATCAGGCAGATGGTCCTTCTACAAGCAGAGACTGGGATGGTCCTTCCACAAGCAGAGACTGAACTTTAAATTTCTTGTTATGGAGTCAGATAGTTAAAGCCTTAAGGACATATTTAGAATTAATAACTGATGTAGATTTCTATTTAGGATTAATAGTAGGGTTGTTATCTTATAAAACAAAAAGGGGGAATTGTAGGTACAAAAATGCTGTTAGCGAGGATTTTCTTGTTATTTTCTAAGTCCATGAGAGATTTTTCTCTCTCACAGAAGAGGTAGCAGGGAATATAAACAACCAAGCCACCTGCAACCTTGGAAAGTCTTGTTTATGGTATAGTAGAAAAATATTTTGACAATGGATGTTTTAGGATTTTAGCCAATCACCCCCAAGGGGTGGCTGGTCCTTTGTCCAATTAGACTATGAAGAAAAAAGTCTATAAAAGAGTTTGTAAAATAATTAAATAAATCAATCTTGCTGCACAATTCCTGCCTGCTGGATCTTCTCCTCCTCCTCCTCCTCCCTATGGCTGCGGGACACAGTGATAGACCGTAGGAACCAGGCCTGCGGTAATAATTATTCTTTAAAGATCAGCTGGCGCTTAGCAAAAGTTTCAGTGTTCACTGTTCTAGACAAGGAAGATGCATTTTGAAGAGAGGCAGTTGACTGGGGACTTGGTGGAACCTATTTAGATTGATTTGGATGAGGAGATTTGACAATTTTAAACAAATACCAATTTGCCTTATATTTTCTCACTACCACTATTCTCATGGTAACCAAGAACTCTGACTCATGATGCTGCTCGGAGGGCCTTCCAGTTATTTTAAATCTACTACTTTCTGACTTTTCTCATTTTCCTGCAAATGTTGCAGATTTACACAGCACTCTCTTGACTTCCTCTCCTTCAAGCACTTGTCTGAATTTCTCTTAAAAGGATTCACTTTTCCAGACACGCCAGTTGCCCCACCTCTTACTGCATCAGAATTTCCCTAGGTTTTGAAAACATGGGGTAAGTAAGTTCAAAGTTTTTATGAGGGGAAAAAAAAGAAATTGGCTGATGGAAATGAGCTCTCTCTATGGAGAGAGTTCTTTTTGAAACTGGTTATTTGATTTTACTCCTCCTTAGTGAGCAGAAGGGAGCTTTGATGGTCGCTGACAAAAGAGGTGATGCCATATTAAGCATGAGGACCAGACACAGAAGATTTACAGAGACAAAGCAAAGAACTGCTAAGTTCTTTACTTATACCATATAGATTGTTATACCAAAAGTTATTCTATGTAGAAACTTTGACAGATATTTCCTTTTTCTTTTCTTTTAAGTGGTGAGAATCTTGTCTAAATCACTTAAAAACTGATCAATTCATTGGAGTACAGACAAGAAGCTGAGTCTCCAGCTGAGTTCCCTCGTAGGCAGTTTCAGTGTTACTGCATTACTCAGATCCTCTCCTGAATCAAACTTTGAGCACAGGCTTATTTAAGGGGTCAAATTCTGTTTTGTTGCTGTTGAACCTTCAGGGTTGACTAAACTGAACCTGTTTTAAATAATCACCGAGGTTAGAATATGGTTCATGATCTGCATACTATAGAAATAGGCTTTAAAAGATAATGGGAGGAGAATTAATTCTTTTCCAATAGTCTTTGTCAGTGGCATTAGCATTTTTAAGTAAACACTAATGAAATTCCAAATTTAAGCCCACTTTTCATAACTGTGTGGATACAACTTGTTGATGAGAAGTTGCTGTGGAAATTAATAGAAAGTGGGAACCGGCAAAATTTGTCTTTACTTGAATGGTGCGATGGTCCAATTTACACAGCTTCAGCAGTAGGAGACAAATGAGCAGTGATTATCATTTATTCTGTCAGGAGCAATGGTGGTATGAAGGGCTTTGTCCAAAATAATCAGAGTGTTGGCTATAAGCCAAGGCGAGGGAAAGAGCAACACATGGTGTTTTGTGGATTTAGATAGCAGTATAGCTTCTGACTGTGAAAAGACCTGAAGTGAATGGATGGGATGGAGAGTGGAGGGGGAAAAGATGTTCTAATACTGTCATTTCAGAAGACAAATAGCCAGGAGATCAGACTTCCTGGTGTATGCATTTTTAAAACACAAACACCAGTCTTCTGTCTCCTGTCTTCATTTTTTTTTTTTTTTGTACTTTCCAGCCTTTTCTCCATATGATTCAAACACCTCCCTTCCCAGACTACGCGAGAGATCTGTCCACCGATCGTGTCCCGGTCATCTCATTTCAAAGGCAGCATTTAATTCATGAAAGATTGTGTAAGGATATGAACTGCTTCAATCAATTTCATTTTGTTTTGTGGTTAGTTGCCTTTTTCTAACCTGCTTGTTCACTTTATCTGAAGAGATTAATACTTGGAAGTGGTCTTGAAACTCCCACTAGGTAGGCAAAGAAATGTTTCCTGATCCTGCAGCACCAGTAGAGTTCCTGCTAGATGCTACTGTTAATACCTGCTCTATACATGTCCTGAATTTTCTTCTCAATCAGGCACCCAAAAGGAAAAGTAATAATGTGCTGTCAGCTGGAAGGTAGGAAGTAAGCACACTGAATTTTGAGCTCTTTGTCATGGGCTGGAGTTCCATTGGATTGGCAGCTATTGTAACAACTTTCGTTGGTTGAGGTGGACTAATTTGGAGGTTTGACTTCTTTTTAACTACCAAAGGAGTTAGTGAAACAAGCATTGCATTTATTACACAGTAATCCAGTACAAGAGTTGTCGATGACCTACTCTGACAGAGTTCTTTACTTACTGGATTTTACACACTGCAGCCCTCAGAGATCCGTCATCAGAGGAAGGGGATTTTCAGTCATACTGAGGATCTTAATTTTTGTAACCATCTAGGAAAGGCTCTGGGCAACTTTTATCCAGCCTGAGGAGCTACACATTAAACAGTTTTGTGAACCCTGGAACTAATGAAGCCAGATTTCCTACTTCATTAAACCTACACTTTACTTCTCATTACTGTTGTTCATTTTTCAAGTTAGTTCATTGTATTTGTTATGTCCATCCCTCTACAGGAGTTGCAGATGAAGTTACTGAAGAGGAGCTGTGTTTGCAACAGGAAAGAAAAGGAAAAAAAGCATATTGTGAGCTACTTTCTTTGTTTTCAAAATCAAAGTCAGTTGCAACAAGAAACAGACTTCCTGAGCATCCCACCCGCTGCACTGCAGAGATAATGTGAGTGACAGCCATTGTGATATCACCTTGGGGAACAGCTCCAAACAGCCAGTCTTTAACAGCCATCTTATCTTCATAGTGGCTGATTTATACATTACTCAATTATATATAGCATAAATTGTAGCCTAGTAAAAATTATTTGGGCTGTTTTAGGAAAGGGAATATGATTTTTTGCAATCACTAGTGAAAGGCTACAGCTTTATGTTGACCTGACAGCACAGCGTCTCAGGTCTTAACTGGGTTTGCATTGGCCTAGGCTGCTTGCAGCTGGCTTAATGCTTGCTGGCAGACATCTGACTGGTGCCTAAGTTGATGGGCTTCTGCCTGGTGAACCTCATGGAGAGTGATGGACTGACAGACCCCCTTGTCCCTGTGTATGCAACAGCAGCCCTTCGATTAAATGAGCCTGTTGTACAACTTTCAAACCTTGGCTAGGAGCTGTTAAAGAATGAGTTGGGATAAGAAAATGAACAAAATTAGTCTCAAGCAGCCCCGAGGCTGAACAGGAACAAAATCCCACCATTAAGGTCTTCCCAGCAAGGACTTCAGAATACTACTGATGCAACTCCCCACCATCACTATGAGATGAGGGAGACAGAAACAGTCAAGCTTAGGACTCAGAAGTATACCTAAACAGTGAACAGGACTGGTATTAGGCCATTTTGTATAAAAATGTAACCTCACCATCAATTAAGTTTTTCTGTATTAATGACATCATTGTGGACTATTGGACTGCTAAAACAGTACGTGGACTAAAAATTAATTCTTAGCTCAATAGATGTTGTGTAAACTTTTGCTCATAAGAAGATTTAGATGCTAAAAAAATAACCCAAGAAAATTATATTTGATGCGCATTATTTTGCTGAACTAACATAGTTGAACTTGCCCTTTGTTCTGATTCTAACAAGCTGAAGCAAAACAAAGCTTATTGCCTTGCTCTCCAATTAGTGGAAGTGAGACATTACCTATGTCATTACCCAAGGATAAACTGGTCTTTCCCTTTCTTCAATATTCCTTGTCAAAGCCTTCATTTACTAGGTCTCTGCCCTTCAACCTCAAACTCCATTCTCCCTTACTCGGCTGAAATGCTAAGATACTCATGGATAGGCAACTGAATGATTGTAAATACTTAATAAAGCTGTTCTTCCATACTGCAAAGCTCAGAAAGTGAGTTGTTCCAGGAGGATTCCCTTGTGTCTTTAACATGTGAGTCTCAATTTTCTTTCCTTCATCATATTTTTTTAACACAAAACTGGAAGAAACCTGTTTTTCTCTCAACATTGATGAAAACTCAGCTGTAAATTCAGAAATTCCTAGAAATGACAAAATTCTCTTTTTCTTACCTTTCCCCATGATTTCATGTGTACAGATCCTCATTATTTACTTTCTGAAATTTTGAAAAGCATCTTTTTCTTTGCAAAACAGACTAAAACATCATTTTAACCTATCAAAGAATAGCACTGAGGTTGTTTCTTTGTCTTGTGTTCTATGAATAGGGTTTCTGAATAACAACAGAGACTTTTCAAAATGTTTCCACATAATTCTCTTCATTTGATTTGCTATTGAGGCAACATATTATGCTGTGATGGCAAGTTTGCATTCCAGTATACAGGATGCTTTTAAATTACCATAGGCACTACAGAATGTATGACTTACTATGGTCTGTTTTCTGCCCTTTGGTAGTGCATGTGTTATTTACAGTACTTGCTATATTAACTTCCGCCATGCCATGGTCAAAATAAATATTTTACATTACAGTATTGTAGTAAAATATATTCCATAGTGAGAATGAAGTAAATAACCCAATACTAGATCTTTACTTCCTAGTTTCTACTGAACTGAAGGGTTTTTTGTTTTGTTTTGGTCTTAAATCTCAGAGCACGAGTGTTGGAGTAAAATTCACCTCTAATTAAAACTGGCCTACCAGGCTTCTCGCCTTCCTTATAAAGTATTCTTTTGTAACCAATTCCTATACTTAGGGCAGGCAAATCTACTACATTTTGAAATCAGTTTCTCTAATGATGCATTTGGCAAAAACAAAAACATAATTCACAGCCTGCAACAATTTGTGAATTTATGATTTAACAGCTCCTCAGTGTACTCCTTAAAGAAGTTTTAAGGTGATTCCTCACTGGATAGATTTGCCCAAAAATAACAAACTTGGAAAAAAACCCCTGAGTATAACTACATGAGAGAAATGGGGACAGAAACCAAAGAACTGCACCTTTTATAATTGTAGCCTGCATTAAAATGATACTGAAATGAGCCAGGAGTCATATCCCAGATTAAATATCTTTAGGAAAGAATTTCATTGAGAGTCAGCAATTTCCTCCTCCCCACAAAGAACTTTAGCTTTTCTTGGGATACACCATTTGCAGTGTATAGCCTCAAGTGTAACACAGATTTCTTTGGCTTAGCATCTTAAGTAGGTGATATTTGCAAGAGTATTCCCTTCTCCACTTCTTGCCAAGGCAGGAAATAATATTAATCAGCTTTGCTAAAGTTACTCTGCTCCATTATTTCAGGTAGGAGGGCCCATGGGAAGACAAGGTTAGAACTCAACAGAAGGGAAGGAAAACTCAGGGCGCAGTTAGGAGAAAAAGAAAGGCACGAGGAAACAAATATTAAAGTGAGAGAAAACAATAATAAAGGAAACACACGAAGTATAGAGATCCTGATTCACAGTGATGTTCAGGTAAAGTATTCATTTTAAGCCTTTAAATGCTTAAATACTTTGAAGCATTGAGCTAAAAGAATTGTCTAAATAGAAACTTGCACTAGTTTAAATAAAACCTGTCAGGTAGCATGATGGAATGCTAATTAAACCAGTACAATTTGGTGTTCCAAAATACGCGTATTTAAGACTTTGGTTATGTTTGTGAATTTATCCCAGTCTACGTAACAGATTTCACAAGTAAAATTAGTACGCCAGTACAAATCAGGCAAAAGTACAAGTCACGTTTTCACAAGGAGTGCTTGGACATGATAAACTTCAGTTTACAAATGAGCATCTGCTAACATCAACCTACAAGAAAGTTCAGTGGAATTACGTTATCCTTAGGTACTTATGCCATCACTTGCTGTTAGGCTGGGTCTTCCCTTCTGCCTTCTGTCCCATTTGCCACTTCTACTTCGTAGAGAGAGAGCTTTGTGCTAGTAACTTTACCCATTTCTTCCTTTTCCCAGCTGTGCTCTCAACCTTCTGTCTGCCCTTTACAGTTCATAGGCAGAGCCTTGGTATGCGAATAATAATGTTGCTTTGGTGATCTTTAGTGATTATATCCCCATGACTGGGCTGATACATATTGAATCTCAGTTTGAAACATATTCCTCACTGGTATTTGGATTTCATGGTAAGAAACGTCTTACCAATGTCCCTGATAAGACTCAGAATATTCCTGCAGTAGAAGTCGGGACACGGCTTGAAACTGTTGGGGCAGAAGCTACTTCAGGAACAGACAATGGAATTAAAGCATCTGAAATGGCAGGGAGCTTGGAACTAGATGATCTTTGGGGTCCTTTCCAACACAAACCATTCTATGATTTTATGAAATGGTGCCAAGCAAATATGATTGATACTGTGGCATGCTGAGCACAATTTCTTAAAGGGGAGGCAAGGAAAAGCAGGGGTTGGGCAGGAGTAAAAATGTGCTACATGTTTTATCAAATACCCAGCTGCAAGTGGTAGTTTGTCTTAAAACACCTTAAAATACTTGGATGAATTTTCTAAGGTGACAAAGTAGCCAAGGGAAGAACGTAATCAAGTACAGAAAAAAATCTCATAGGGTTCTAATTTCTATTAGGGGCTTGGAAAATCTGAGCTTAAGCCTTAAGTAAATGGCTATCATGGAGTGGTATAAAACCCCCAAACAACTGACTTGGTAAGTTTGCTCAATTTGAATGCATTTTCTAGAAATTACTTTGTACATTTGTACATACTGTACTGGTTTTTATGCAGGGAGTAGCTTAAGGAATAGAAATACTTTTTTTTAATTTTAGACATTTTTAGGTGAGCATTGTATGTATAATGCATTTGCACCTTCTCATACTGTATATTCTTTATTGACATATTTAAGGTAGATCTGGGATCACAGATAACAAAACTGACATAAATATTTTACATTTGATGTGCACACCACTTTAAAATTAAACTTATTAAAGATAATAGAATGATCCATCGGCAGGCCTTCAGCTGCAGACTAAGAGGTGACAGGCTATTTGGTGAACAATTTACTGAGTGTCTCACTCCCCCCTCCTTCTTAACCATGGGCATTGTCAGTTCATTCTATTAACCTTAATAGGTTTGCTTTCAAAGTGTTTTACTTGGAAGATTTAAACCTGAACTCTATCATATGTCAGCCTGCAGCTAACTTAAGCAACAAAACTAAAAGAAGATGCACCATATTTATCTATGTGCATACTTGTACATATGTCCACAAGTAGCAGCATCTAATACATGTGAATAAATGATGTACTGTGCCTTGTGTAAAGTTCTTTTGCTATAGGTCTTTCATTGTTCCATAGGGTGTCTCAGGATTTTTTTTTTCTCTCAATTAAAAAAGAGTTAATGGCAGGCATCTCCAGCTAAGCATGCACTAGTTTGAGAAAGGTTGTGCAAATGAGAGAAGCTTGTTCTCCTCACATAACAACTCCAGTAGGTATATCTGAGGGTTGCCCTCTGTCCCAGCAAGGCATCCTTTTCTCTCCACCTGGGACCCAACCACAGAATTAGCAAGCAAGTCATAACAGATTTAGCCTTTGAGGAAAGGGCAGGCTCAGGCAGCTTTGGAACAGAATAGCAGCCATTATCTTTTCTCTATTGCTGCCTTTTAAACAGCTTGTCAGACGGTACTGCCACTTTTATGGAACCTAACAAAGACACTGAAGCAGCTGGGTGCCTCCCATCATTTCCATTCCAGAGATCCCCTTAAGTGTCTCCCCCTCCCAATGACACTAGCCCTGACAGATTTAGGTCCTTTCAGGACTCTACATTTCTCCCCTTACTTTGATGATTTAGAAAAGTGACTTGGAGAGGTCAATATAGCTGGAAATTCCAGTTATCAATGGCCCCACTTTCCATCACCCTGGCAAGTCACCATGATGGAGAATCCCATGCAGTCCTTGGGCAAACTCAGCCCAGCCAAGGCAGAAGTGACAGCAATTAGTGAGCAGGAGCTTGCCCTGTTCTTATCCTGAACCACTATTCATCTTCTGATCTCCACAGCCTTAGGGTCACCTCCACTTTGCTGCACGCTCAAATGACCAATGGTAAATGTTGCCCTTTGCAGTTTTACAAGACTGCTTCATTTCCATGGGACAGGGATGAGAACCTGAAAGACCACCATGTGGAGCTACTGCAACTTGCTTTCTATCACCCTGAATGCACTGGACACAGCCAGAGACCCAGGACAGTACTTATCACACCTCACAACCAGTCCAAAAGCACAGCATTCATTTCCCAAATGCTGCCTCCTTGGACTACCTACTGAGAGAGCTGTTTGTAGAAGCAGCAGAGTTAACAAGACTCAGGGTAAAGACACCCAGAACTAAAAACGTGAGCCTTTTTTAGTGCTGTGGAATGCACCTACAAGAGAAATCAGGCTGTGCTGGAGAAAAAGTCCTGAGAGGAAACTGTGGAGTGATTCTCCACATTGGTTGTCCCACACTGAGAAGACAATGAAAGTTCCTTTACGTGTCAGTCAAAATAAGACAATTCTTCCAGGCAGAATAGAGTGCAACATATCACTGAATTGTTCCTACTTCTTAACTCTTCTTGTGCTGCCAGGTCACTGCAGCAAAGGCCTCCCAAGGAATTCCTCGCCAGGTTAGTCAAACAGCTTGCCCATCATCTCAAGAATCCACAGTCTCCCAAAATCATGAAGTCAAGAATATAATCATAGGTATTAGCCTGCACAATCTCTGCTTACTGTTGTCCATAGTGTCTTGACAGCAGCTGATTTGATACAAATGTTATTTCTAAAAGTTATCACTTCAATACACAATCCTCTTTCCAAAGTTTATCTTTCATCCATCTTCATGACAGAATATTGTTGATTATCATAATAAATCTTCTCAATTTGTATAGAATTGGTTCTTAAACAAATGCCATCTGTCTATTCATTAGTAATACAAATTCATTTGTATTGGGCTGTTGATCTCAGGTTGATTTAAAAATATGGGTATACCTCATTGATGCCATCATGTAGATGAGGCAACAAAGGCATAGAATGCCATGAGCTAGATCTCTCAAAGCTAAGTTAATTCCTAAGACATTATATACACTAGAGGCTATGGATTCACGGGGTTTGTTTCTGTCTACACATGCCAGTAGTAGAGAGTGGATTAAAACTCAGGTCTTCCGAATGCAGTGTCCTGCTTGGTGAGCCACAGGATTACTTCACTATTTTCTTCTGCTTTACTGTGTGGCCTAAAATAATTCATAAATAATTCTCCAGCTTTCTGTATACCACTACAGAAACAGATTGCACTTAACATTACATTTTTTGAGTTTCATAATGTCTTCAGGACTTGAAACAAACGTGAAGTTGGATCTATTAACAGTTACAGGACCTGGACTTAATGAGTATATGTGTTAGATTCTGTCTGCCTCTGTCTGCAGGTTTGGGGTTTTTTTCCCTCAATGACTGTACTTTTCAAATTGGTGTTTGAGTTTGAGAAGGTTGTGAGGACTTCAATTTTTGGCACAGGAGAACTGCAAAGATATCATGTCTATAATAAAGCATCTCATTTATCCACTGATGCCTGCGCTTTTTGAATTATCAAGCACTTAGGGATGTACAGACAAATCAGACAGCTGAGTTAGCTAAACATTCTCAACCTTATTATTCTGCATAAATGCTGGAAGAGGTACCAGGATGAACCATCCCAGCCTGCTAGTTTTAGCTCTGGATTCACTTTAGTATAAAGCTAAGCTGTGGAGAGAAGGAGAAAGTATTCTTAACATTTACATGTCACATGAATCCTGATTGCCACCCTTGCACAAACTGTTCTATTTCAGCAATAAAATTGGAGTAGTTGGAGGAACAAATGCCCACTGCTTTACAAGCAGCTCGGTTTAGACATCACCAAGAGGGACCTCTGGAGGTACTTGGGTAGCTTTGATTCTACATACCTTCTAATCAAAAGGCTTCAGATGCCAATCATAGCCTTAGAACAGAGCCCAAAGTACTTTCAGTTGAGCACCAAGATAGGATACTTGTTTTGGTGAAAAATGGAAGAAGGACGGGGGCAAAAAATGAAGCATTAAATGATGATGTCTGGCATCACCACACCCATTTGACTTTCGTCTGGGAGAGAGGCATCATGCTGTGAATACTAGAGACATGTCCTATCATTTTGCTGGACAAAGTCCCTAAATACCTCTAAACCTTTCAGTCGCAACTAGATTAGTCTATCTGAAAGAAGGAAAATAAATTCTGAAAGCAACTAATGCTACTATAAGTTAGCCTCAGCAGTGTATCTGTACCGGGATACACAAAGATTGATCATCCTAAGGAAGAACAGCAAACACTGCAGGCTTTAGCCCTGGTGTATAAATCCCCTTGCAATTCGAATTCCATTTTGTTCCTTGCTAAGTCCCAGGAGATGTTATGAGTAAATAAAAGCTTCTGCCCTCCTAATCACCCTTCAACCCTTCCCACCTGATCAGTTTTAGTGGTGCTGAAGAGCGGTGCCAGTAATGTCGTAACTGTGCTCCACAGAAGCTGCCCAACTGACTGCTTCTCAGCATAGTTTTCCTAAAGAAGAGAAAGCTATCTGGAGTCTGATAGGAATAAGCTTTTACATATATAAATGTATATAGTAATATATATAAATTGCAGTTTCTCCCTGTGCAGTCCAGCCATCAAGTCTGTACAAACTTAAAGGATAATATCTCAGATGAGAGGCATGACTGGCTGCTTAGTTACCAGAGGAGGTCTAAAAGGTCTGTACACTCCCTCAACCTTTCCTGCCTGTCATTCTGAAACTTTCTCTGTCAGACAGTCCCATCTGTCACTCAGAACTACATCTGCTTGCCTGTTTATTTTCTTGCTTAGGGTTGAGGTCACTTGCCCTCCTTTTAGCTAATCAGAGGAGACAGTAGCAATCAAAGCACAGTATCAGTGCTCCAGGGATGTCTTTTTTGAATAGCCTCTCTGAATGTTCTTCTGCAAATTTTGCAAAGTAATGTAGACAAATACAAACAAAGGAAAAGAACAGGGGAAAACGTTTGGTTTGAGATCCAGCTAGAGGAAAACAGTATTGCTGAATCTATAAGCTACCTGGAAAAAAACAGGTGTAATATTTACTGAGGAATTTCTCATGTGTGACAGGAAAAAAGCATCACCAAGTTTATTAAATGGTAGCCTTTCACAGGAAAATTCAATGGATATCCCTGCACAGATGTAAAGTGCAAAAAGGAGTTGAAAGTGCTTATTTTTCAAAAAAAGCAAATCAGCCTCCTGACTGCTCAGTGTTCTTAAGGGACCATCCATAAGACAACATGCCAGTCTGCATGGAGTTATTAATTTTGCTCTCTACACTTCCTCTACTAGATACCTTTGTTAGGCTCTGATAAACAGTATTAAATAGCTGTCAGGTCCTGCCTTCAAAATCAGTGCATTATAGCATCTGCTGAAGATATTCCTGTGGAATTGATTCTAAAAAATACTGTGGATGAGCAATTTGTATCTGAAGGAAAGAGCAGTGAAAGACAGACTGAGTTCAGGGAGAGAAAGCATGTCTGACTTGTTTGCCCTTTGCCTAATTGTGGAGTGGGCTGGCGATTTGCCTTACCTTGCACACCCTTGCACATCTTGAAAGGATTTAAAGCCTGTTCTCTCAAGACCGATTTCTCTTTGCAATGCTATTGTGATGAATCATGCATTACTATGATTAGCAGAGAGAGGTACAATTACTTTTTTTGCAGCCGTAGCAGGCAAAGGATTGCCTGGAAGCCCAGATGTGACAGAGGTAGAAAAAGCATCCTGTGGGATATGAAGAGAATGGAGAGATGGAAATTGTTGCACGTACAGTAAAAAAAAAAAAAAAAAGTACAAAAAAAAGTTGAAGAGGGGAACAGGAGGAGAAAGACTTGTAAATGAATACTACCAGGAACAGGGCCCTGACTGAATTGGACCTTCCCTCCAAGCAAATATGACTTTTCTCATGCATAAGAAGCTGCTTATCAGCAACTATTTGTAGCAGATGGTACTCCCCTCAAGAGCGAATTAAAAAAAAATAAAATAATGACAGAGACACTGAAAGATACTGAAGAAGAAAAATAAGCTATCCTGGAGAAGGTTTAATAATATTACCAGGCAGTTGGAAAGTGCCTGTCAAAATTGAAAGGAAGCAGGGTGAGGAGACCAAGTGGAAGAGAAGGTAATTAAGAGGAGGAGAGCATTGGCCAACTGCATGGCAGTCCCCACATGGTCTCCTTTCTTGGAAAGGACAGCAAGCTGCTTCTTCCTAATGCTGGTTGTTTTTAACCTGCTTGAAGAAGGACACTGAGATGATACCAAAATCCTGAGAGCCTTTGAAATTCAAGTTCTCAATGGAGAGGGAATAAAATTTTAAATGACACAAAAGTGAAAGAAGACATTTTTTTATTTCTATAGTGTACACAATAGCGATCTTTTGGTGTCCTTAATATATTTTCCTTGTTTCCCAATAATCTCACATTTCTCTCATTGTCAAGGCATGAACGCTTCCAATATTTCTAAATTTCTATCAGTCTTTATAGAGCAAAATTGCTTATAAAATGTAATCTCTTATAGGTGGGAGGGCAGCTTGTCTGAAACGTCCAAAGCAAAGGTTTAGTGCTTGCACCATTAAAACCAAAGGTGCATCTAAAATCAATGTGGTAGCCACAGAATCCTGGAATAGTATGGGTTGGAACGGACCTTCAAGGTCATCTAAACCATTTCAATCCTCCTTTCGTGGGCAGAGACACCTTTCACTAGACCAGGTTGAGCAGAGCCCCATCCAACCTGGCCTTGAACACTGCCGGGGATGGGGGATCCACAGCTTCTCTGGGCAACCTGTTCCAGCGCCCCCACCACACGGAACGCATTCGTAATACCCAATCTAAACCTGCCCTCTTTCAGTTTGGAGCCACTCCCCCTTGTCCTAAAAACGTGGCCCAGCCTCCCTCACCACCGAAGTCACTTAAGTCGTGTTCATGTGAATCTCAGACTTTAACAGGGCGGACTGAGTAGCGGGGCTGGAATATTGGTCCCATTTCCCTCCGACTTGACTGGAAATCCTCACTGACAGGCAATCAGAGAATCAGTCGGTTGGGAAATACCCCTATGACCATCCAGCCCATGGACCCCGCTCACACTTTCTCCAAATGCCTCTAGAAGGAGACTTCGTCCTCCCGTCTCGTCCCACCCGGCGGTGCACGGCACACCCGAGCAAGGCGGCGCAGCGGCTCCGTGCGCGGCTCAGTGGACCTTCCAAGCCGCGCTGCCGGGGCTGCGGACGGACGGACGGGACGGAGGGAAGAAGGGAAGAAAGGGAGGAGGAAGACATGGCGTGTAGGACTGGCGCTCCTCTGCTGCCCTCTGCTGCGGGGCCCCGCGCCGCTCCGCTGCTCTGCGTTCCCTCCGAGCTCCCGGGGGAGCCGCCGTGCCAGGACAGCTCCGTGCAGCGAGGAGACGGGAACGGCGCTGGGAACTCCTGATGCGAGGAGATACCCGCCCTGTCCCCGATGGAGCGGCCAGAGACGGGTACCTGCAGGGACAAAGGCCGGTCCAGGAGGTGGAAACACATTATTGACACACTTGAGGGGTCAAAACTTGCCCCCCTGTGCTCCCAGAGCAAACTTAAAATTTGGCAGTGTTGTCCATTTTATGCCTGAAGATGATTAACGCCCCAATTAAGAGTTGTGAACGAGGAGAAACCATGTATTTAACAAGTTTTGTGATGTTATTGAAATGATACTCATTGAAACTTAAGCTGCACCTACGAATGCCGCATTATTCTGGGCGAGCTGGAAGGGCACAGGTGGCACCGGCACGGCGCAGACCCGCGGGGACAGCAGAGGCGGGATGCTGGGCTGCCAGCCCTCCGGCGCGGCTTTCCCTGCATCCCGGGGGCGGCGGCACACAGGCTGCATGCGAGGGTATGAGCACTCGTGGCAGAGTTTTTATTTCTCTTCAGTTTCGATAGGCTGACAGCGATTTGAGGGCTTTGACTCCGAGCGAACCGCTCGGTAGAGCCCCGCAGGTGCCCGCCGCGAGGCGGCCCTTCCCGGTCTCCCACAGCGTCGCTGTACCGCGGTCGGCACTGCTCAGGTGCCCAGAGAGGCCGAGCGCTCCTTCGCTCGCTCCCCGTCCCTTCCCTTCTGCTCCTCTCCCCGTCCTTCCCCCTTCCCTCCTCTCTTCCCTCTCCCGCCCCAGAGCGCGCGCGGGCGCCGCAGGGGGCGGGGCTGTCCCTTAGCCCCGCCCTCTCAGCAGAGGCCCCCATAGGCCGCCGCCGTTGCCAATCAACGTGTCCCGCCTTTCCTCCCCGCTGCTGAATCCACCGCCGAGCAACGGATTGTGGCGGCCATCGGTTCCCTCGGCTTGCCCTGCCGCCCCCCTCCCCCGCACACCCCGGTCCCGGTGCCAGTCCCGGGGGATGTAGGAAGACGCGCGGCCGAAGGTACCCGGGCAGCGCCGCCGCCACGTCACCCGGCGTGGCCGCCTATCGCCTGCAAGGGCGGGCGCAGCAGCCTCCGCGGCTGTGTGGCTGCAGGCGTTCCTCGGGGAGACCGGGAAGGGGCACGGCTGCTCCCCGCGTGCCCCCCCCGCCGGCGGTCCCGCCCGGCTCTCCGTGCCTTTAGCGTGTGCCTGCCCGTCCCGCGGGGCCATGGAGCGCGCGTTCACGCCGCTGGAATGCCTCCTGCCCGCCGGTACGGTACCTCCTGTCCTGGCCCCGCCGCGCCGAGCAGCGGAGGGAGGGGAGTGGGGCGGCCGCGCCTCCCGCCCCGGCCCTGCTTCCCGCAGCCCCGCCGAGCCCCGCGCCGGCCCCGCTGCGGAAACACCGCGGTGCGTCTGCCGCGCTCAGGCTGAGGTTTGGGCTAAATACAGCGGTTTGGTACCGTGTTAACACCCTCTGGAGTTCAAAATTGGCATTTAAACCCCAACCCCTTCGGATACTCTCCGTTTGCTGCCACCGTTTTCTCGGCTTGGCCGGGCAGAGCGCTCCGGTCAAGTGTGTCCGTCCCGTATCTCCTGTCTGTCTCCTAGGTCTAGGAGTCCCTGGGCTTGGCATCCATCCCCCGTGTGCCTTTGGCTTCCCGCCTCCTGTCCATGTGCTTTGCCCTGGAGCACCCTTGCCCTTCAGTACTGCACAGCAAAGCTTTGAGGCTTGTTTTCGGGGTTTTCTTGGGGTTTCCCAAGCTGTCCAACTGTGTTGTGGTTTTAGATAGTATTTTTGAGATCTGAGAGGTGAGCTTTACTGATATACATCATTAACCTTACTATGCATCTAGAGGATGGAGCACCTGTAATAAGCACAGACTGATCCAAGTGGCTTGTTCACTGTTTGGAATAGGCACCTCTTCTTCACTCTGTGTTTGCAGTGTCTAATTCAATAGGGTCCAACTTGCTATTCGATGATACCGTTATAAACAGTAAATATTTTTGTCTTTCAAAAATGTGATTTTAAAGCTGCATAAAAATCACTTTGGCATAGCAGCTGAATTTTAACTTACACTGCTCTTTTGTGCTCTGGCACAGAGACCAGATGCTGCATTGAGGTATATGTTGTTATTTATTTACTAGTAAGACCTGTAGGAAGGGCAGAGTTTAACAGAATGCACACGTCTAACAATTAAATACATTTTTACAGCTAGCAGTTTAAGAGCATGTTTAAACTCATTCCACTGTGATACATATTTCTTTTTATGTCATGCTTTGCTCTGGTTCTTTAAAACTTCTTCAGGTTATGTTCAAAACTAATAACGGGTAATGGTGCACTCAAGATATTCCTGCCAGAAATGTGTATTTGTCGCTGTGTGTATGTGTTCTTTGAGACACACTGTTGCTTTGGGTGGAATGAGGGAATGAGATGTAAGCGAGATTTTAATAGGTAGATTTTGATTCATTGTGACGTGATGTCCTCTTATATACAATAAGCAATTACTAAGTTTGTAATAAGGCCAAACGAAAAGCTACCATAAGAAGTTGATAAGAGGACTGGACCGCCTGCCCTGCAAGGACAGGCTGAGAAAAGTGGGCTGCTCAACCTGGAGAAGAGGTTGCTGTGAGGTTGTGTGAAGTCCTCATAGCAACTGCCCAGTATCTGAAGGGGGCCTACAGGGAAGCTGGAGAAGGACTCTCCGTCAGGAACTGTGGTGATAGGACAAGGACTAATGGGCTCAAATTCAAAGAGGGGAAATTTAGGTTAGACATTAGGAAGAAATTCTTTACTGGGAGGGTGGTGAGACACTGGAACAGGTTGCCCAGGGAGGCTGTGAATGTCCCAACCCTGACACTATTAAAGGCCAGGTTGGATAAGGCCTTGACCAACCTGATTGAGTGGGTGATGTCCCTAACCATGGCAGGGAAGTTGGAACTAGATGATCTTTAAGGTCTGTTCCAACCTCTTAACGTTTTATGATTCTATGAATTTATCCCTGTGGAAGTACAGGCATTGCTGTTTGTATTATACGATAGTTGCCTTTGATAGACATTGTATGATGCTAGGGCTAACATATGTGCTCAGTTTCCAGGAGTTGCCTGTTCTTTTCTTTTTCTTTGGTTATGTTCAGTTGGATTTGAAAATTTGGGATGTTTGTTCAGTTTTCTCGTGACCCACAGCCTTCTCATTTCAGAGGCTCCAGCTGGATGCAAAGAAGCCTGCTTCTCTGAAAAAAATGTCTGCTACTTGCCTACAAATCAGTTGGTTATACAGGCAGTGCCTATAAAATGCACAGTGGTACTTCATCAAGATCCTTGTCATCATTACAGACATTCATTACCAGCATTACCAATTGAATTAGCCTGCTCAAAGTATTCAAGGCTGACCAGATTTATTTGCCAATTCTACCTTTAAGCTCTGGTATCCCACTTGGGGAACTCAGATAAAAGGTTTTCAAAATTAGATAGGTAAAATGAGCCTCCCAGTTTCTTCTGGAGGAAGTACCTACCAGTAATTCCTCCATCTGTTTGCTTCATTGGGATAGGTATTTAAGTGTCCAAATAATATAAAGCTAATCAATGAAGAACATGGCACTTTTTAGAAGCTAAACATGAGCTTACAAAATAAACCCTTGTGCGGCTGTTGAAGCAGTATGGACCTTGCCCCTTTCCCTCAATACTGTAAATAATACAATGTATAGCAGTGTTTGACTGTGTTTGTGGTGGGGACATTGTGAAAAATTTGTCAGTTATGTTTGAAGATTATTAATTACTTTGTTTCTCTTTTTGAAATTGTTGAGAAGTTATGCTGTTATTTATACAGAATAGAGTAAAACACTCCCAGATTTTAGAAAATTATAATATTAGATAGCTGAATTGGAATTTCAGGGCCATTAATGCCTTGGTAATTTTAGTCAGTGTAGTTAGAGCGAGTTCTTGGGTTGTACATCTCTCTCAATCGCACCTGATTGATGTTCAAGTAGTAGATATTTGAGAACTGCTGTGCTAACTAGTATGCTCAGGGACTTTGAACATTATTCAGTCAAACAGCTGGAGCACAGTTGAAAATCACCATGCTGCAGTCAGAACACCATGCTGTGGACTTTAGAACTGTGTTGATTTGCTTAATGTAGTTCAGAATGGGTAACAAGATAGAATTCAAAGTGGGATTGAGTCTAAACTTGTGTCTTGCACATTGAAATATATTTTCATTTCCTCATGGAATGAAACCTTTAAAAAGGCTCACAGAAGGCTCCACCACGAAGACCTGTATGTATGCTGTGTGAAAGGGTCAGGCAGAAGCTTCACAGGGCAAAGCTGTTGTAGAAGGCTCATAATGATGTCACAGTACAGCCTGTGAATTAATGTCAAGAGTAGCTTTGTTTATTCTGGAGCATCCTTTGATAGACTTGACATTTCCCTCCTGCTGTGTATACCCTTTTCTTGCACTGTCATTGCCTCCTGCTGCTTGTCCCAGACTGTGCTGCAGGAACTTCTGCAGAGAGACAAGTGTTTCTAATTCATTATTTTAATACCATGAACTTTGGGAGCTGAGTGTGCTGTGCTTGTGGCTGCTTAACAGGGGAAGTACTGTAGCATCCTCTAATAAGGTTGCCCCTGAATACCTCTTGAGATTTTGAGAAGGGCAGAGTGCCAGTTTGCTAAGCTGTGTTTTCTCACAGGGAACGTTTTACATTGCCTGCCATAGCAGGGCCTGGATTCTCGCTCATCTCCAGGTGTGATTAATGATTCCTTGCCTTACACAGTCCCTAAAGTGCAGCTCAGTATTGGTTTTATTAAGTGGAGTGATGCAGAAGGAGAATATCTTCCTTAGTTTATAATCCAGCAGGTCCCAATATGGGTGTCTTGCCTTGTAGAGGTGGAGGGGCTGCAAAGAAACAGCAGATGTTATCCCTCTGCTCTCTTCTGTGCCTTGCAGAGGGTATGTTGGAGCTGAGCTTGCTCTGAGTGACAGGGAGCCTGTGCTAACAGTGAGAGTTGATTTCCCTGTCCCCACTTCTCCCTGCTCCAAGTCAAATGCACTGCTGAACTATGCTGTGTTGAGAGCTGGTGGTTAAGATTTGGTTTGCTCAGAAGTGGGCGTGTTGTCTTTATCTCACTGAAGCAAGGTCATCTATATGCCATGAGAGACAGATCCATAACACATAGGGCAAAGACTGCTTTAGAATTACAGAGAAAATATATAGTTATCTCTTTGTGCAAAGGGACTATCAGATTCTGCATTGAATTTAAAGCAAAGAGAACAAGGGGAAACAACAATACGCTCTGAATGCTCTTCCATCATTCTGCAACCTTGATTGTCTCTTGCTTTACTATGTGTCTTCTCCTGGAAATGTAACTGTAAACGAGTTACCTCTGAAAGGATTGTATCACCATTTTCCTTTTAAGTGCCTGGGGCTTGAACTTCTTCCATAATGTTCCCTTTTATTTGACACTAAGGATACAAAGTTATTTTGTGAAACAGTGATATGTTTGCCATTCAGTGAATGACCTCCAGCCTGGTACAAGTGTCAATGGCTATTTAAATATCCCTTTACTAGAGCTCAGTATGGTCTCTCTGATGCATTATCTTGCAATCTAATTCACAAAATTCTGTGGTAGAAATCAAGACAGTTATGGGGTTAGGAAATCAACCTGATGGTTTCTGTTAGTTCCTAAATATTAAAGGTATATGGAAAAGGTGTAGAGTCCCAAACTATTGGGTAGCTCTGCAGTTTTGCAGGATTTGTGCCACTGCTGTTGGGTCAGATTAGTGAAGTTTTCAGATGAATCAGGTCATTTGAAAGCTGTCATTGAGTTCGCCTAAACTGAAAAAGTGTTAGCAGGGGCGTCAGTTCTTTTAAGACTATTACTGGCATTCCGTAATGAAATTAGGAAGCACTTCTAATATGGCTATTGTATTGTTCTGTCTTTTTAACTTAAATGCTTTCAAAAAGCTTTTTTTTCTTCTGTGAATGTTGCTGACCTGCTCCTGTTCTTCATTTCATTTAAGTGGCATCACTATTCATCTAGCCTAGTTACCTGAAACTCATTTGTTTGTTTTTGAAGTAGCTGTTAATATTCAGCCTCAGACCCTGCTGCTTGCTAATCTGCTGTGCTGGGTCAGCATTTGTTTTGTTATTGTATTGATTACTTACAGGTGCATTTATGAGTGAAGTATTACAGGCAGAATTGCACTTAAAAGAAGTATTCATTGTTAACTTCACCACTTTCTGTTAGATCTTTGCTTTCACACATTGAAAGCTTTTGGAGTTCTTTATCTTTTTTTTTTTTAAATGCTTTATATGCAGATGTGTTATTTGGAATGGGGTAACAAAGCATCTTTAACCATTTTAAGAAGGCACTTTTAACCATTGGAACTACTAGGAAAATGAATAGACATTTACTTATTGTACTTATTTTTGTACACACGCACAGGGCCTCCTTTTGAAACATGTTGACTTCAGTTGCTGTTTATGTGGATGATGGATCCTTACCATGTGCAGTGTCAGTGCACTGATAGTTCCATATCTTGCAGTCTTGAACAGGGCATAGCTCTCTTTTGAGTGGGAATATGATGGTGGAGGGGTCTAAGGTCATCTCAAAAAACACAAAAAGCAGGGGAAAAAAATAACAACCCAAAAACTAAACCAAAAATCCACCTCCAAAAACTCCACAATAAAGCATCCTAACAAAAAGAACCCCAAACTAAGAAAAAAATCTTCAAGACCCCAATGAGTATAAGAGCAATAATGATGTTACTGGAATTTCTGAGACAAAAACTCACATTCATTACTGCTTGCCCGGATAGTAAAGCACCTGGATAAATTAAATTCCTTTTGGAAGGTCTTGTTATTTTCCATCAGCTGAGGCTTAAAGCTTGGAAATACACTAGCTTATCTCCTGTAGTCTTTTTTTTTCCCCTCATCTCTTTTTTTTTTCTTCACCTGTGATTTAACACCAGCTGAGGAGGTGGGAAATACACTTGTTCAAGTCATCAAATGTTCATGTTGTTTGTATCCAATTAAATGTGTGGAGGACTGCTGAAAACCATTCAAACTTGTTAGTGTTTAAAGAGCGAAGTATTAGCCTTAAGAAGGTGCAGGAAGTCAAGGAGAATACTGAACTTTCAACTTTCATTTCTCCTCTGCTGTATTCACTTGCATGTCTCTGATCAGCCCTTAAAACACTGTAACAGTTTCATAGCACCTTTAGCATTATGCTATATCTCAAATCTGCGCATATACATATATATAAAAGCAAGTTTTACTTTCTGGAAGTGGAAAACAGAAGAGGCTTTGTTTGGTTTTTTTTCCTGTTTACAAGCTCATCTAAGTCTGATTTATGGAGAAATTGAATATGAAGCATAGAAATGAAGTACTTTATTTACACAGGAGAAAACCTAACACAGGTAGGTTTCAGATTTTTTGAGATCCAAAATAACAAATCCCAGGCATCCTTGTGGATTTGCTTTATGTTTGAACATCCTGAGATATTAATCAAAGCTTAATCTGTACAGAAAATAGCAGCATCAAGAGTAAAACCTAAAATCAAAGTCTTAAAAAAAGAAAACTAAAAGAAAAAAACAAGTAAACAACCACCTGAAAACCTTTAGTGCTAACACTAAAGGGTTAGCAGCTCCTCTTCATTAGTCAGTTCTCAACAGCTCTCACTTCTAATGAGTTTTAGGTTTGGATGTAAGCTCAGGGGTTAGGACCTTTAAGAACAATGCTATTAACTTTGTCCAGGGAAACTACCAGTTAGAAATGTAACTTTTTCTTTTTTCTGTGTGACATAAAAATAACCATGCCGGTCTCAAAGTACCCTTGTTGAAAAATGTGGATAAAAGAAGGGGGAACACTTCTCTCCCTCTGCCCTCCAATAAAACAAAACAAAACCCCCAAATTAGCAAATAACCAACAAGCTGCAGAACCAGCCCACAAACAAACAAAAATCCCAACAACCCAGTAATAGATCTTACCCAGAACAAAATGTAGTAAATCAACTGGAGAGAACTTGGATGTATACACCTGCTTTTTGGCACAGCACAGAACATTTCCTGTCTCTGATTTCTACACAGAGAGCAGAATTTGCAGTGTGTCCAGCAAGATTAATTAATCTGATCTATGGCCAAATAATTTCAAGATTGAAAAGAACTATCAGTTGTCCCTTCCACCAGAGTATAGCTGACCACAGTGAAATATAACCAGTTCTTCAGATTTTTGCCTTACATTTTTCTGTAAAATACAGTTGTGGTGAATTAGATGTGAGTTTATGGAAACAGGTTCTCCATTCCATCCAGCTCTGACCTTAAACATGAGGAATATGATTAAGAGTGTTTGTGTAGTACTGCTTTTGCAAAATTAAAAAGAGAATTGAGAATGTAAAGTTGTTATAGGAACATTCTGTTAGTGAAATTCTACATAGAGAGCACACTTAGTAGCTTTTGGATTGCTTTAAATTAAATCTATATCTGTATATCCAATAGCAGTTGAAGCTCCTGGAAGGCTTTTCCTGTAATTTCCTAGCTTTGAATTTTATTTTGAATGGCAGTTGAGTTTTCTCAGTGCTAGTGCTGATTCTTTGTAGCTTATGTTGATGGATTGTCTGCCAGCCTTCCTCTCTGGCAGGACAGAAGCTGGAGGAATGCATGTGTTTATCAGGCCAATTGAAATAAATGGGAAGCTGGCCAGTGAATTCAGTAGGAGCAGAACCTGTACCCTCACAATTTATATGTTCTATAGTTGTGACTGGTGGTGTGAGTTCTGTTTTGTTTTATTTCTTGTGTTTTCTTACTGTAGCTCTTTTTTTTCTGGTCTGTACCCCAAATTATCTGGTCAACACTGATATTGGGTAACACAGCAATAAGTGAGTAGTTAAGAGTTATTTATATGTACAGTTTTTGACCAAATTGTTCAGTGTCTTTGGTGGTAAAAACTGACTGTGTGTCTGGCAGAAGGAAGTTTGCTTTACTGCAAAAGGAAAATATGTTGATGTTATGAAGCACTGGGGACTCCTCATCTAGAAAAGCTTTGACTTCCATGACAGTGTCAGTAAGGGTGTCTGTGGACTTGCTTGGTGCAGACACAGCAAAGTGTGTCAGGAAAGACATTCTTTCTGCTTTTTCTTTTTTTTTCTTTTTTCCCCACAGACATAATTCACAATTATGTATTCTATATAAGCATACATGAAAGAAGAGTACTCAATCACCGTACAGGTTGGGGGCTGACCTACTAGAGAGCAGGCCTGCAGAGGAGGACCTGGGAGTCTTGGTGGACGACAGGTTGACCGTGAGCCAGCAGTTCCTTTGTGGCCAGGAGGCCCAGCGGTATCCTGGGATGCATCAGGAAGAGTGTGGTCAGCAGGACAAGGGAGGTGATCCTGCCCCCCTGCTAGCCTCAGTGATGCCACATCTGGAGTGCTGTGTACAGTTCTGGGATCCAGAACAAGAAAAACATGGAACTACTTGCCCTGTGAAGGATGATCAGGGGTCTGGAACATCTCTCTTATGAGGAGAGACTGTGAGAGCTGAGGCTGTTTAGTCTGGAGAAGAAACTAAGAGGGGATCTTTTATTAATGCATATAAATATCTTAAAGGTCGGTGCCAAGAGAGTGGTGCCAGACTCTTTTCAATGGCCCCCAGCGACAGAACAAAGAGCAATGCCTATAAACTAAACCACGATTAGTACCAGCTCAACATAAGAAAGAACTTTACATTGAGGGTGGCAGAAACTGAACAACCAGAGAGGTTGTGGAGTCTCTCATCTGGAGGACATTCAATACCCTCCTGGATGAGTTCCTGGTAATCTGCTCTAGGTGATCCTGCCTTTGCAGGAGGGTTGGGCTAAAGTATCTCCACAGGGCCATGTGAACCCTAACAATTCTGTGATTCAGCTTTTGTAGCAGAAGGGCACTGATAGGTCAATGAACTCTGTGTGTGAGATTTAGTTACTTTTATACTTACAGCTAATTTAGGTGTGGCAAGCAAAGCACTGACCTATAGACCCGAGCTAAGCATAGGCTAAAGGTCTAGTTTTTCAGGATGAGTTAAAAGGCTGTTGGTTTGAAACCACATCTGGGGAGTTGTTCAGCAGATGATGTGACTTAAATTACTCAACACTTCCCTGGCATTGACATGTGTCACAGAGCAGCTGCAAATAGCATCTGTCTCCAGGTGCTCCATTTTGAGACTTTGCACTGTTGATGAGAGTTATGTATGGGGAAATCCTGGGGGCAGAAGTGAGATTTATACTGGGGAGTTTGACCTGTTGTCATGGGTTAGCAAGCATAGTCCCGGAAGGGACGTCCTTGCTAAGGGGTGCTTACAGTTTCCTCTGGGAACTGATAGAACCTATCAGCTGGCCAGTTTGAATATGGACAATTCTCTAAGCCACTTAAAGTTGTGACCACCTCTGTGATCCACATTTAAGAATAGGCAAACTCCCCCTCCAAGCTCTCTCTCGTTTCCGCTGCTGGGGCAGGCGGCTGCAGGCCCCGTGTGGGGGCCAGCGGGCCCAGCCAGGCCCTGCTTGGGCCAGGCCGGGCCGGGCCACGGCCATCCTGGGTCGATGGACCTGTTCCAGTCGTGGAACCCCCCCCCCCACTGCCTTGCCGTGGGCAGCCGGAGCGGCTCGGCTCTCCCCCCTCTCCACTGTGATAAGAAAAAATTCAACATTCCAGCTGCAAAGCTGCAAGGCCGAGGTGAGAGTAACCCTTTTATTGCTGTGAAGAGCTGAAAACCTGAGGGAAGAGAGAGAGGAGATGCTTAAAGCTGAAAGTCTGTTGTGAAGCTATGATATATCAGAGTATCCTGTTGTAATTTCATGAAGATATGGGGGGTGGAGTGTTCAACTCGTGAGCAAAAGCACCTGCGCTGAGATAGGCAGATGCTGACGCAGCTGTAATTTCATGAGAAGTTTGGACAGGGAGAGATGAACCAGATGAGGACTTTTGCTCCAAAACAGGAAAGGAGAAAACCTCAGTCCAGTAGAGATGAACCAGATGAGGACTTTTGCTCCAAACGGGAAAGGAGAAAACCTCAGTCCCTAGAGATGCTCCCAGAGGTAGTCCTAACGATGAAGATGATGAAGACCCTTTGCTCCCAGGGAAGGAGAAGGGCCTCTGTTTTTGTTTCTGAACGGCTCAACCTTAAAATTGTACCCCAAAAACTTCAAGAGTGGACCCTTGAAAGCAGTTGCGGGAAAAGCTGCAAGTCGGGGGAAGGACTCACACGCAGGCAGAGAGATTCCTCTTCCTAAATGGACTGAACAATATTTGGAAGTGGGCGGCTGGCTCGTTGTGATACTGTTTTCATAGCATGAGCAAGAAGAGACTTCTCTTTCTAAATGGACTGAACAAGGTTATTATGGAAGTGGTAAACAGACTGAACATCTTAAGGGTTGTCTTTTCACATTGTCAGTGGGAGAAGGGAGGAAGGTGGGGGGAGGAGGAGAGTTCTGAAGGTGGTATAATTTTTTTTCTTCTTTTAGATCTGTTAATAAACTTCTTTATATTCTTTCAAGTTTGGTGCCTGTTTTGCATTTCTCCTAATTCTTATCTCACAGCAGATAAACAGTAATGAGTATTTTGGACCAAACCACTACACCTGTGTATCAGTAATGCTTACAAGGCATCAAGATTTCTGTCTGCTTTAAATGTAACCGACAGCCTTTAATGCAGATGCTTTGAGTCGGGCAACACTCAGGAAATTAGTGTTCTGCAAGCTGTAGAGCACAGCCTTGTGAGTACAGCCTGTCTCCTCATATGGAACTGTTTCCCTGTTCAGTTTACAGGTATGTTTAATGACCATCTAAGCAGTGTTTTGCCGTACTGTGAATCCAAAAGAGAAAAAATGTTAGAGGGCAGCTTGAGAGTCAAGCAGCTAGAGATCCTCTGCTTGGACACTTGGATTGCTAGAAGAAGTGGTGCAGTGTCTTAGCTGCTGCGGATGCAACAGAAATAGCTCTTGGGCAATGTGTGTGATCACCTAATTTCATAATGAGTCAACCTGGGCACACCGGAGGTGATTAAGCTCTGATATGAAAGTGTTTGTCTCCATATTGCCACTTTCCTGCTACAAATGAAAATTTGCTTTCAAGTTTCCTAAAGAAGAGATTGATTTATTCTTTAAAAAAAAAAACACAGGAAGAAAGAAGAAAAGAGAACAATACTGAGAAACTTTGTTAAGGGCAAGTTCATGTTTTGCTTTCTGGACTTTGCACAGCAGTGTTCTTGAAAGGTACAGCCACAAGACTTTTGCCTCAATGATCTAATGACTCTGCTGTCATGAGACCCCCTCTGGAGTGCTATGTACAGCTCTGGTGACCCCAGCATAAGGACGTTGGACCTGCTGCAGGGCCACGAAAATGATCAAAGGGCTGAACACCTCCCCTTTAAAAACAGGCTGAGGGAGCTGGGGTTGTTCAGCCTGGAGAAGAGATGGCTCTGGGGAGACCTTAGAGCAACCTCTAAGCCTTCCAGTATTTCAGGGGGCCCTACAAGAGAGCTGGTGAGGGACTTTGCCAAGGAGATGTGACAGGACAAGGGGGAATGGGTTTAAACTGAAAGAGGGTTAGTTTATATTAGGTATTAGGAAGAAACTCTTGACTTTGACAGTGGTGAGGCACGGGATAGATTCCCAGAAAAGTTTTGGATACCCCATCCCTGGAAGTGTTCAAGGCCAGGTTGGATGGGGCTCTGAGTAACCTGGTTTAGTGGACTGTGTCCCTGCCCATTTTAGGGGGGTTGGAACTAGATGATCTTAAAGGTTCTTCCAACCTCAACACTTCTATTGATATAACCTTCACTGTGTTCAAAGTAGAACAGTGTTATTTTCAATTCTGTCTTCTTATGGTGCTGGTGTGTTCCTGCTGTTATCAAGAGTGCTTTCCTATTAGCTCTGCTTTCTTTGCACAGAAATCCACTGTAGGGAGTGACATTTAGTACTGTAATGCACAGGCGTTGAGCCTTTTCTAATGACTTAGGTAACTGTGAACCAGAGGATTTAAATGTCATTTTGTAGCTGTGGAAAGAAAATCACTGATATCAAGACGTCCTTCCTTGAATTGACTTATTGGTATGGTTTTCACATGGGAAACTCAATCTCTTAGTTCCCTGTGCCTCGGTTTGCACTACTGTTCTTGTGTACTGTCAGTAGTAATGCTGCTGCTGTATTTACCTCATTCATAGTAACAGCTTTTGTCACTTGATCCTATGGAGAATTTCTTGTTTTCTCTTAGTCCTGCTATCCTGTCATAAGATCATAAGTTAAATTTTGTGCCTACAAAGCTCTTTAAGTCAGTAGGAAGTTTGATCTGCTGTGTAATGTTTTGCTGTGTTTCTGTGGCCATGTTTGTTTTTTGTTTGTTTTTCCTGGCACCCCACAGCTGCTATAGCTGTGTTGACAAAGCCCCAAGTATAAGTCCAGTTACACAGAAAGCAGTTGCCACTTGGGAAGAGCAAAAGCAGTGCTAGACAAAAAAAAAAAAACACCAAAAAAAACCAAAAAACCACGCTTCCTTCAGGGTGTACTACATGTACTCCATGACCAGAGTTTTCTGACAGTGACATGGACAGAGTGTGTTGTAATGTGGACATGCTCAGCATGTCTCTGCTGCAGCGGGCTGTCTTCCCTGCTGATGGAGTGTGAAGTGTGTGTGAAATTATCCTTCAGTGTCTGGCCTCCCCAGAGAGGACAGGGAGTGATGAGAGCAGGGTTGTGGCCTTGCAGTACCACTCGGTGGCGGTTGCCATATGGTGTGGGAGAGGAGGCGCTTCCAAGGGGGTCACAACAGATGTTTGATAGCATACTTGTTGCCAAAAGCTTTGTGTCAGCCAGCTCCAGTAAGGTGGTGCTAGAGCTGTCCCAGGGGTGCACTTAAGGAGGAATGCTCTTTAGGTAACACGTAGTGTAATCTATTATTTGCATTGGTATTGCAGTAGCTGTATTTTGTCAGGCCGACAAAGGTATTACAAGGCACACAGATTGGACACTGAAGCCAAACCAATTCATACCTGAATCAGGTACTGATTTTTAACATGGAAGAGAATAACCAACCATTTGAATACTGTGCCTAGAGAAACACTGATGTAGAATCTGCCTAGGTCAGTTTTAAGTCATACATAATTTGAAAAAAAAAATGAATTTCAGGCTATTCTTTATATAAAGGCTGAACTGGACTGTGAAAAGATCACAGTGATCTTTTCTGGCTCCTTAGTCTAAAAATTTGAAACACTTAGCCTGCCAAAGGAGAGACTTCTTTTCCTTTCTCTTTAAGTAGGATGGACAGACTTGTGAGGAAAGAAAGGAATTGGTATATCTAGGGATAGGTATATCCTGCAGCATGGAGTATTAAGTGGCTAGTCATGTGTCACAAAGGAGGTCTTGGAGAACTAGGAGCAGATTTCAGAGGTCTTGTGATGTGATTCAGAAATTCAGAGGGCTGTACTTCTTCCTTACATTTCGAGTATGGTGTGTTTTTAAAATTGTGGAAAAAAAACCAAAAAAAAACAACCAAAAAAAACCAAAACAAAAACCCTGTAGTATTTTGTTGTTGTTCCTAGGTAGCAAAAAGAAGTTACTGCAGTAAGATTTTACTACACAGTATGCTGAATTTACTGTTGGCTACTGTGAGCTATCAAAAGCTTTGAAATTATTTCCATAGAATCTATTCTTATTTATCTATAAATATTATAATTGTGAATCCCACAAGGAGAAAAAAAAAGCTTAAATTTAGACAGTGAAGCAAATAGTTATGCTAAACTTACACAGCATTATGCACAAATATTCTGTTTCTTGTCTGGATTTACATTTCCTGAATACATTTTCTGAAATAAATAGCCAGTTTCCTTTGCGAGCAGAGTTGGAAGTGAATAAATGTAAGGCTTCAGAGTATTAACAAAGGGGCTGAACTCTAAACTAGTGTAGTTATACAGCCCATATAATATAAGTTAGAACAGTAGAGAGGAAATCTAAAGTTAAGAATACACAGGAAGAGATAGTAATGTTTTGTGAGAGTTTATAAACTTCTAGTTTTGTAGTCTTATCCTTTGCTATTTAATCTTTGCTTTTCTTCTTCTCCCCAAGTGGCAAATACATATGGAAAAAGCACATCTTATGATACAAATACTAGGTAAAAGGAATTTTTTTACTTTTCTTTAGAAGGAGCCATGGAAAGAGGAGAATTTAGGAAGGAGATCCTGCTGTTCTATTCAGTGGAAGAACCTTTGCAGCTCACAGTGTATCTGTACAGAATTGTCCTATTCATACTTTTCCCAAGAGCATACATAACAGACCTTGGAAATATGCACCAATTATATTGCAGTGGGGTAAGAAATGAATTTCAACTACTTCAAGCAAAGATGGCTTGAGTTAGATATTTGGGGAAAAACATGTAAGTAGCAGGAGGAAGCACTGGAATACATTATTTGAGAAGATGTAGTCCCTGTCGCTAGGAGCCTTTCCCTTTTCGAGGGTACATGGAGAAGAATGAAGTAGAATCAGATCGGAGAACTGATTCTACTTAGGGGCTGAAGAATGAACTAAATGTACAAAACTTCAATGTACAAAACTGCAGAAGACTGAGATGTGAATTTACGAATCATATCTGTAGACTCAGAGGGAGCTTCCTGTGTGCATATTGGTCTCTGAAGGGAGCACAGGCCATTTCTGCACGCATTTTTACTCAGGTAATCAGACTGGCTTCATCTGGGCTACCAGACAAGCAGGATTTGTTCTTGTGGTCTGAAGTTTTCATACTGCAAATTACTGATCCTTTCTTCTGCAGTACAGCAATGCTGTTCATTTTTAGCTAAAACACAGATGATGTCAAAAGTTTACAAGTATGTGAAAACAGGTATGAGGAGTGAAGTTCCATAAATTCTGAAATAAGGAGCGAAAACTATGTGTAGCAATTGCTATGAGTTTTCCAGATGGTGCAATCTTCTCTGTGATTTCATTTGATCTGTTTCCATACTGCTGATAATTGGCACTTGAATTTGTAGAGGTTTCAGAGGGATTACCTTGAAAAAAACCTTGAACATTTACAAATTCTCTTATTCTGTTAGTTTTTACAGATGATCTTTCATATTGATGAGAAACGCAAGTGTCTTCTATAGACTGTGATGGGTTTTCTAGGAATATGCATTCTCTTGATGTCCAAAAGGGACTATAAATTTTCAAAAAGAAAGCTTCTTTCAGATAATAACTCCTAATTTTTTTCAAAAGCTCCAATTATGTGTTTCTGAGGGTAAAAATCAGCAAGAGAATGCATCTACAAGAGTTTCTCTATAGTTTAATCCACTTTATAGTGAAAGAGTTAATATATTTAGTTTTCATTCACATCACTCTAGAGACAAATCCTGCTGTCACTGTAATTTCTGTAGTCATTATCTTGAGTGAGGAAGCGTGCCTCAAATCACAGGATTTCTGGTGAGTTGAGGTACATCAGTTATGGAATGTCTGCATCATGTTCATCTGCTGCATTGGCAGATGGCTGAGGTGAACATCTACTCTCTCTTCAGCTTTAAAAATCAGAATTGGTGGCAGCGTTGTCAAAACATGTCAGCATTTGAGGGGTGGTGTGGAACAAACCACTGGCTCCGCAACACATTCTTGGCACACAAATTGGGGCTTTGAAACAAGCTATAATTCTTACTATGCAACTGGGAGTTTTGGTGGGTTTTTGTTAGTTGTGCTTTTTAGTTGCTATATACATAAAGTTTGAGTTACTAACCTGTAGCAGTTGGGGAAAGGGTATGGCACTGAAATGTTTTCATTGATGTCTCACATCAAGAGATGTGTGCTTTGCTTACATTGTGATTTATGCTAAACCCTCTATCTTTAATTTGTTTTGGTAGCCCTGGATAGGTGTGTGAAATGACAGTACTTGGTAATTCATAACAACTGCTTCATAGAAATTAAATGCTTAGAGATGGCAGAGGGAGAGCCAGGAAGCTGGGGAAGTCTGTGTCCTGGACTGTTGTATGCTAAGCTGCTGGATTGTCTGGAGTAGTAAAAGCTATAGTTGATTTCCCTAGGGAAGGAAATAGGGTTAGTAGTAGTGGTAGTTTTTCTGCTACTCTCTCACAAGAGGCAGCTGTGATCATAGATGACACAGAGGGTAATGTCATAAAACAGAGGGAAGAAATGAAGCAAGATGCAGGAATAAATGTAAATAATCTCTGATGATGTGCTGGCTTGGATTTACTTGATGGGTGCTAAAAGCCATTCTTTTTATTAAGAGAAGACAGCTTTGCCTGAGAGGACACAGATGACATGTTCTTTAGGGGCATAAAACTAGTTTTCTTGGTTATTCCTGACATCTTGTCATTAATGCTATGGGCTACCTTAGAGGATAGAAGCAAATAGCCAAACTCTTGTGAGAGTGAAATATGAACTGAATGAGTTTGAAGATTGAAATGTGCTCTCATTGGCACCAAATCCTAAAATGATGATGTTGGAATTCCAGAATAAGACAATGGGGAACAGTATGAGATACGTAGGGTATGTTACAGAGGCAGCCACAGTAAGCTTCTCTGAATATAATACAGAAAAGTCTCTGTTAAGAAGGCATTTATATGCAGCTTTATACTTCTGAAGTTCAGGTTTAACTAAAAGGGTGAACTTTAAATGTATTATTGCTCTATTTTTTTCACACCCTCAAGTTCTTGGAGGTATCTGTGGTAGAGGAGGTAGATGACAAAATGCTATTCCTGCCTTGAATGTTTTAAAATCTCATCTTGCAGAGAACAGCCTCCTGGCTGAGCCTGGTACTTCATGGAATCTACTCAATATGGAGGCGCCCACAGCCTATGCGGAGCTGCAGTTTATACAGCATTGACAGTCAAAAAAAAGAGCAGCTAAAATAGCAGAGGTACCAGAGAGGTTCGTTGCAGATGATTACATTTATATGGAAATTCAAAAGATAGCTAAAACACTACCTGTTGTTCTACAAACCTGATAATTCATTTTAGTTTTTGACATCCTAGTGCTTTACAACATTTTGTATGTATTAGGGAGGGTTTGTTCTGACACTGCAGACGTTCATTCAGGTTCACTGTTTCTCAGCTGTTAAGTACAAAGTTGTCATTTTTTTCTTCATAGCCATGAAATTTATTTTTTGCCTTAAATGTTAATATTGTTGGTTATTCCACATGTATGCAATTGTCTCTGGAAAAGGCTCTTGTGTGCTGCACAAACAGCTGCATTTTGTCAGTTTATTCATTTTCAGTTGTCGTGAGCCTGAAGGTACATAGGTTTCTTTCCCGAGTCCTATGCTGCATATTGGGAAAGCTTTTAACCTTGTTTTGCCTCAGTTCCTCATCAACAAATTGGAGGCAATTATACTTTCTGAAATACCACACTGAAAAGTGCTGAAGTTTAGCCAATAGTAAGGATACTTTCTTTTCTTTCTTTTAATGTTCATGTTAATTGTAGATTTCAAGATAATAGTGTTAGCTTAGAACCTAAAGAACATTTCCAGAACCCTTGCAGAAAGGATGTCATTGCTATTTCTTAGGTTATAGCCTCTGCTTCTGGCAGTTCGAATGCCATCACCAGAAATAAAGCAAATTTAGTTGAACAGATGTGGTATAAAAAAATATATAGGTGCCACCAAGGGTTTTTTTTGGCTTGTTTTTCTGAGATAATCTGTTCATCACATTGTTGATTTGGCTGCTGTTTTCAGTTCGTGATACAGCAGATTACAAAATCTGTGACAAAATCAAAGGAAAAAGTATTTTTAGGAGAGATCATTCAGAATATTATGGTATTTAGGGACTAAATTAAGAATTCGGTCCCTTCAGAGGTAATCTGACTGTTGTGGAAATGCAGCTGACTACTGATGGGCCTCTGGCATTTCATGAAAATGTGTGTATAAACCTAAAGCAAGCTCTGCTTTTTTAAGAAAAGCAAAGAAGAGATTCATTTGGTTTGGGAATTCTACCACCACCCCATGACACAGTGCTAAATATAATGTGTCTTTTCAAGTGACCTTTATCTTAACTTCAATATTTCATAACCTCTTTGGGGAAGCTTTTTTATCTAATTCTTTCATGTGTGAAAATTTGCTTTACCATCCTTTAGCACCTTTTATGCTGTTTAAATGGATATTTATGTTACTACATTAATAATAGTGTTATGAACAGAACTGACTTTTTGGGTATTTAAAATGCTTTTACAATATTAGAACAGTACTTATACCATTGGTGTGATGAAAAATTCTGTTAATCGCAAGTAAAAATGGGATCAAAGATGATGAGATTAGAAATCCTGTTTTGAAAGTCATCATGAGTTTTATTTAAAAAGTACTTTCCTTATTAAGGGTTCAGTTGCTGAGAGAGGATGTATGAACAGCACCTGTAGCTTCTTTTGAAGGTTCAGATTCCCAGTCATTTCAGAATGAGGCACTGTAGGTGGAAATAATTGGAAAATAACCTTGAAGGTTTCTGTGCCTATTTGAGTGTGAATGGATGTATGTCAGACCTAATTAGGTCTACCGAGAAAAACATAAATGTCAATCGTTTTTTACCAAATGCATCCAGCTTCTTTTGAGATTGTGAATGGGGTCCGGTGAGCATACAGCCTGCTTAATGTCACCTTTCTGTCCTATGTCTTTAATTCTGTCCCCTGTGATAGATGGCATTTGATTTTTCTTGAAAACAAAGTCAAAGAACTTGAAAGTAGGCATTGCCACTCCAGTGCTTGCTTAGCTGATGTGTCCACATATAACTTGACTAAAGCAGAGCATTTAATGAAAATGGTCATTATTTTACCTCCCAGTGGTCCATAGGATTTAATCGGTTAAATCACGGAGCTCTATTTCATTTGTTGGAAACTTGATAATCCTTCCAGTGCCTTGTCTAACCTATTTTTTTTATTCTATAGCCATGATTTTATCAAATCCTATTAGAAGTACGAAATGCATGTCTGTTCTCAAACATGATTGTATGTAAAAGGATCTTTTCTGCTTAGTTACATTAGGGTGCACCTGTTGTGTGCACTTGTACTCACCTTCTTGGTGAGATACTGTGGCATTGTTGGGTCATCATGAAATATGTACTGTCTTTCAAATCTTTTCTGTCTAGGAGAGCTCTTAAGAAATATTTCTAAAATTCCAGCTGTGTGCTCCTGTAGTTTGCTAAAAATAAGTAAGTTTCCCTGGGGAATCCCTTAAGACCATACTAGGAATAAAAAAGGTATTGTCTAGAAGTGGCATCACTCAGTCTGTAGAGTCTCTGATTATGCTGGAGAGAAAAGAATGCATCTTGCTTTTAAATTTGTTTGGGGAATTTGGAGAGAAGTGGCAGTTCGATACTGTTCACATGAGAAAGTTTATTAAAAGGCAGGAGCTGCACTGTGTAAGTAAACTTTTACAAATCCCTTTATGGACTCTGTTATCTGATGTGGAAGCACCTTATTCCATTCATCTTAAATGTATCCCTAAGCAAAGGAACTAAAAAAACCCCACAAACTAAAGTAGAACTAGTGGGAGCTGAAACAAGAGTATCCATGCAGCTTTTTATACAAATATAAATAACTTGGTTGAAAATCATGCCTTCCAGGTATCTGTTCAGCATTTTCATGGAGACAGTCCCTTACTGGGACTGGAGAGGTGAGAGGCAAGTCTTTGATTTTCCAATGCTAGCATTAATAACATTGAAATCAGAAGAAAAATCATACCAAGTCTTATTTTGGCCCTGCTTTGAATAATAGACTGAAATTTTGGTAACTGTTCATATACATGGCCTTGTCACTAGATAACTTAAGATTTGAGCAACTGACTGCCTGCTTTCAGTGTCTCACTTTCTAGAGATCAAGAGGTCCATGGAACTAAGTTCTGTGCCTTGCAGTGCTCAGAGAAGTGCATGTGATTCAACAAACATGGTCAATGCTCATAGCACCAGATGCTCTGGAGATTCCTCTGTACATTGTGCTTCTGCCATTACAGTTTTGTAGTGATTTGTATGTGATTGTAGGTGATTCAGATTAGCATGGGAACTGTCACACTTCTGAAGGTTGAGACTTTACTCTTTGCAGACCTGGTCATTGTAACATACAGAGTAAGTGTATAGGCTGCCTAATGGAATTAGAAAGGTAATTACGGGGAAAATGCTTATTCCTTTTCTCTTGAGAACACACTGTTCAACAAGTCATTATTAAGCTATTATATTTTATACAACATTACAGGTTTTCTTGATGTTATGCAGACAATGCCCCAAATTTTTCAAAGGCTAAATTAGCAAGGGATGTTTCTAAGTAATAGCAGAGGATATAGCTATCTTCTTGCACTTCTTGCATGTTCCGCGGTTAGGGAAGATTGCTTTTAGGATGCTCTGTTACTACTTTTCTTGTTGTCTCCTTATTTCTGAAAATTTTCCTAAGACATTCCATATTACCTTGTTATATTTTTCTGAGCATGAGGGATGCATTATTAAGACAGACTAGCAAGTGCTGTGTAAAAAGGAGTTAAAACCTGTATTTGCATTGAAATACATCCTGAAAGATGAGGCCTCTAGGCTAGGAGAAACTAATGTGTAGACTAGTTTTTATTAAAAAGTATTCACATGCTGGTTCCAAGATTTTGTAGTATAAATTATGAAAAAAGAGAGAAGAGAAGCACCAAGGGAAGGTGAGATGACAGTGGTCATTAAGCACCATGCATTACTAAATATGTCATGCAAACCCTTAACTGCCAGTCCGTGTCTGTGGAATTGTGGCACCTGGTAAATATGAGAGATTTTTAAGGACAATATATGGTGAACTTTTCACAAAAGTGGGATGGTTTAACAAAAAGCATTGAAAATTCAAATGTTGCTCATAGATCTTTTAGGCTGAAATCGTTGCAGGACATGCATGTGCAAGACATTAACAAGATGTCAATACTGACAGAGAGGAGCCAGCAGCAGAGGGTAAGGACAGCATCATCATCTGCCAGTGATGCTAGTAGTGGGATTGTTCAGAAACAGTGGGAGGAGAGGGGTAATCAGAAGGTCTTCAGAGTTGTCGAAGTGAGTAAGCAGTAAGGAAACAACATGGAAATACTTGGAAAGCAAAATAAAAAAGGGAGACAGACTCAAGAAAGATGGTGAGTGACTGCCATGAGGAGCATGTTGGCATTGTTAACCAGAGTCTTGAAACCATTCAGTTCTCTGCTTCAGAAGCCCTTCTGAACCAAGGGGACTGAAGTGTTCATATGCAGTCCCACCTGGTGATGGCAGAGTAATAAAGACTGTTAATAAAATGTCTTGGTAAGTCTAAATCTCCTGTTGTTTCATCAGGTTATGTGAATTAAACTAGTGAAGTAAGCAGAATTGGATTAGGCAACTCTCATGCTTCTGTAGTGTCAGAAAAGTATTTTGTGAAGCAATACAAGCTAATAGCTCTAGGTTTCACTTGCTCCATTGTTGCATGTGCCTGCAACATTCCTTGGAGCAGAATCTTCCCTTTAAGCATTACAGATTCTTCAGAAAAATTACCTGCATAGCACAGCTTACTGCTTTTTCAGTACTCACTCCTTTTGCAATTACACCCGTGCCTTTTAGTTTTGGTTCTGGTGCCCATAAAATCTCTTTCTAGTCTTAAAAAATAGCAGACCAATCCATGTTCTGAAGGAGGAAGGATCTTTCAGATTTTTAGCATGCGCAAAAATGATAAGCTAACAGTCCATTCAGGTTCTTTATAGGTGCTGTGGTTTTGGATACATTTGTTTGGATTTTGAGCCTGTGAACTCTTTAGGCCTTTTACCTTGTTTGATTTTATTTTCATATTTGAATTTTCGTTTCACATTTAATTTAATTAGTTTCATCATATTTGATGGCAAAATGTTGCTTTATCCTTACTGTTAATAGTCTAATTGTTTCTCTTGCCTTAAGTAATATCTCGTTAACTTTATAAGCCATCTTTTACACATCATCTACAGAATTAATTTCCCGTGCATGTAGTTGTATTTTCTGCAGCATCTTCCCAAAAACTTTCTCAATTAGCATTTTTATTGTTGTATTGCAAGAATTAAGCTGAGAAGCCTGTTGATAAAATTTAATATTACTAGTTCGTGGTCTTTCCAGACATTTTTATTAAAAATCTAGGTAATTCCCTATTGGTGAAAGAACTTAGAGGTTACGTAGGTCTTTAAAAAAAACCTCAAACAACAATGTAACAAACTAAATTTCAAAAAACTCCTACTGTCATGTAATAACTGAGTCCTATTTTCTAAATCCAAATTAAAATTGTCAATAAACTTTCAACATGCAAACAACAGATGTGATTGGTGGTTTTACAGGAAAAGTGGTGATTTGTTTCCCATAGTATTTTATTGCCGTTCTCTGTTGGTTACATTCATCAGAAGGAATTAGTCTGTGTAGACTGGAAACAGGTGCTGCAAGCAGGTATGGTGTAGCTTTTAGAATACTCTTTAATATTCCCTTCCCTTCATTGAAATTACATAGCAGAAATATAATGAAGTTATGATAGACTGCCACATCAGCTTTGGTCATCTTCCTTTAACATCTTTAATGGTAATATTGTTTTGTGCGTGTGTGTGCAAGACACATTGTAGATTGTGACATACCCTGTTGGGGTCCCTCCCCCTGCCATGGAGCCCTGGGAGAGGGGCCCTGGGGGGGAGACATGGGGTCTCCCTGCCCCTGGTCAGCCTCGTTCCCCATTGGTTGGTTTGTGTTCCCCGGTGCTGATAACGCCAAGGACCCTCGGGTCCCGTGACTGCGGAGTTCCTGAGCGGAGCCCCGGCCATGCGGCTGGAGAAATAAACATCTCTGAAACATCTACCACGAATCTGTCCATATATACTTCGTTTCCACGGGACTCCTGGTTTGAAATATGCTTGTTGCAGTAATCCCCGTTGCGACTAACTGGTGGAGGAATGCGAGCAAGATACCGATCCCTGAGGAAGATTCGGGAGTAAAATAACCACAAAAAAAGTAATTTTTTGTTTTGTTGTTCAAGGATTCCTTTAACTTCTAGGTACATTTCTTTCTGTGGCTCAGAGAGCCCCATTTCCCATGATTCTTCCATAGTCCAGAGAGAATATCCAAACCAAGATGAGAAGAGAGGGGTCTAGAGTGGTTATTTTACTCACGAATTTTCCTCAGGGATCGGTATCTTGCTCGCATTCCTCCACCAGTTAGTCGCAACGGGGATTACTGCAACAAGCATATTTCAAACCAGGAGTCCTGTGGAAACGAAGTATATATGGACAGATTCGTGGTAGATGTTTCAGAGATGTTTATTTCTCCAGCCGCATGGCCGGGGCTCCGCTCAGGAACTCCGCAGTCACGGGACCCGAGGGTCCTTGGCGTTATCAGGGAACACAAACCAACCAATGGGGAACGAGGCTGAGCAGGGGCAGGGAGACCCCTTGTCTCCCCCCCAGGGCCCATCTCCCAGGGCTCCATGGCAGGGGGAAGGGACCCCAACAATACCCCTTGGTTTTCACATTCCAGTTGTTTTAGCAGTATGCCATCAAGGTCACCTGTAGATGTGGGAAGACTAGAGGTTCTTGTTGGGAGGTGCAGTGCTACTGCTGGGGGGTCTAGTTCTGCCAGGAAAATTACATTGTTCAGACTTTTACTCACTACACTTTAAGTTCTTTGTTGCAAGTTGTTTTCTGAGGGACAAAGCACTGAAAAGTCAAGCTATTAGTGCAGTGCTTATTATATATGTGTCACAGATGCAGGTTGAGTATAAACAAAAAAATTCCATTGAAAGTGGTACTTAATGGAACTCTGTGGCCAAAAATGTAACATGTTGCATTTTTATAGGAAAAAAAACAACAAACAAACCTCCAAAAATGGTGGTTCCCTATCACTGGTAGATCCGAAGGAGCAGATTGCCTGCTCCTGTGGAGTTCTAGAAGATCAGCTCTGCCCCACTCCTAAAAGAAAGCTGCTGTACTCACTATGTTTCATTTTCAGAAGAGTAAGGTTAGATAAGCACCTGTCTTCACAGATACTTTGTGCCTTTACTGTACGTATGGCATTGAGAGAAAATTACTTTGTCCTGGAAAAATATGCAAATTTTTAAAAGATGTCTTTGTCCTAAATTGGAACAAGAAGATGAATTCTCAGTGACATTCCTAAATTATAGTTAAAATCAACCAAAGCATTTTCATTTTAATTATCTTAATTTTTAAAAAAAATTTAAATGTGACTGTTCAAGTTCATGCTTTAATAGTAAACATTCTTTCTCAGTGAAATATTTCACTTGGAGAATTATGAGTTAGGATAGTTGAACAGCTTCAGAGATTTTAAAAACAAATGTGTTTATCAACCTCATCTTTCCTGTGAACAGTTTGTTTTAATAACGAGTATTTATTCTGAGACAAAAAGATGAAGATGTTTTCTCAAAAATTGTCCCAGTTTGCTCTATCCTGCTGCATGTTTTTCTTCTGTAAACTCAGGTTTTATCATTCTACATGATAAAATAAATGTGCTTCTTACAAAAATATTTTCATTCCAATGTTCTTTAAATTTAATATCTTTGTAAGACAACAAAATTGTGACAGTCAAGGAAAGACTACTTTGATAAATAATACAACCCTTATGTAAAATCTAAGGCAGCAGTAGTTTATACCTATACTTCAAAAAGGAAGGCAGAACAATGTAAGGTAATTTAAATAGGCATACTTTTTATGTTAATTTTCATATGTTTGCTGAACAGTCCTGGCATATAGAAGATTATTGTGAATTGTAAAAACATTATGGGGAATCATAAGATAGAAGTGATTCTTTCAAACTATGCATAATTAAGCTATTTTTGATTAATTAAGATGCATCTAGTGACAGATTCTCACCTGATATGCCTTGGTATTTTCTCATTAATTTTGCTACTGTTGTACCCACTTACGCTAGCACCAGTTATACATTTCCTACCTTTCTTTTAAGGTGTGCAATCAGTTGTTAAGGTACTTCAAATAAAATTGCAAGATAATTATAGTTAGGGGTTTGACAGAGAAAATATAATAGAGGCATATAAAATTATAATTAACACAACAAAAGGCAAACCAGGAACAAGTATTTTCTATTTGTGGGGTTTTTGTTGTTGTGTTGGGTTTTTTTTAAATACCAAAGCTGAGGGTATAAGATCAAATTTGTTCCATGTCTGTAGCAAAAGTACTAATTTTTGTGCAGATTGCAATTAAATTGTATATGCTCACAGCCACAGATAGAGGGACAATTAAAAGTATTAAAATTTTCAGAGGGATTAGAGAAGTTTATGGAGAAATAAATAGCAGAAATAAAAGCCTGGATGCAGCCTTTGGTTCAGTTCATAAGTACTGGATGCTGAATGATACAATAAATGTTGTTTCATGCATCTACAATTTCTGAATTCTTCCCAAGTATTTTTTAATCTTTTCAGTACCTAGTACGTAATTTCTAAAGAACTAAAGGTATAGGCTTAACTGGAGGAATAACAGTCTGTAACTTCCTCATGAGGAGAAGAGGAGGGGCAGACATTGATCTCGTCTCTCTCGTCACCAGTGACAGGACCCGAGGGAATGGCCTGAAGCTGTGTCAGGGGACGTTTAGGTTGGATATTAGAGAAAGATTTGCTTCCCTCAGAGGGTGGTTGGGCACTGGAATGGGCTGCCCAGGGAAGTGGTCCCAGCACCAAGCCTGACACAGTTCAAGGAGCATTTGGAAAATGCCCTTGGGCACATAACGTGACTCTTAGGGCTGTCCTATGCAGGGGCAGGAGGTGGACTGTCCTTGTCGTATCCCTTCCAACTCAGGATATTCCATAATTTTATGATACTATATTTTTCTTTTCTTTTTTTTTGGTCATCTGTAAATACACAGCATTTGAGATCTCAAAGGGCATTTGACTAGTACAATGTTTCATTTTGACCATTTCAGATGTTAAGTATTCCTAGTGGAACTAAAGCACATCTTATAGCAAGCTAAAGGACAGAAGACCTTTTTCTCTTTGATGCTTTGAGCTCCTTGCATGCAAATGCAATACAATTATATTGATGGGGATTATGGCAAAGTGCTGAGGAAAATGATGTGGGAAAGTGATTCGATTCTTCTCTGCCTTCCAAAAAAAAAACCCCAACAAGTCCCAAATCAACCAAAACTCAATGAATTAATAGTTCTGGGTATTTTTCCATCACTTGAGAGATGAAAGTTGTGCAGAAACAAAGCAAATCTGGCTCATAGTGTAGAAATTTAACTTTCAAGAGTTCAGTATATTTGCAGTGCCTACTTTATTACCTGAACTCAGGGAAAAAAAAAATCAAATAAACTAGCTGCAACACTAGTTCTATATATAATATAAGAATTCTACTTATATAAAGAAAAGAAAAGGGCTGTAATTAGTTATAGACCTGTTAAAAAATAACAAGTTTGTTTTGAGCCATGGAGCGTTACAGTTTGTAATACAAATTTCCCAGCAGAGCAGAGTGATAAAAACTTGTTTGATAACCAATCTTCCAGTAAAAACCAAGTAAATATACTCATAACTATGTGTCAACACTGTGCATTAACTATGGAAAAAGCTGTATTGAGTGCAGATCTCGAGAGAATTCATGACAGAATATCATGTCCTCTTTGTTTTAATTAATGTTCAGAACTCCCAGAAATGACAGCTCATGAAGTGTTCACCTGAACCACGGAATGCAATATTGCACCTTAAGAAAGAAACAAAACCGACTTTTGTTTTGTGTCTCTGTAGAGGGACTGACACTATATAGCTAATAAATGGTTTTTCTTTTGCTCTCAGTTTTGGAAAGTCTCTTGACCTTGTGTCAACAGGCAGATAGGTTATTGAAGTCTAGCACCTCACAGAGCCTAGTCTGCAGAGCTGGAACACAGGACCTTTTCTTGACTGACTGTTTGGTTTGGATTCAGATTCCCCCCAGTAGTTCTCACTATAGGAAATACATTCTCAAGTGGGAGAAAAAAGAATTACACTGTATTATTTATCCAGTATTAGATTATATAATGTTATAACTCGATATGGATCAGGCAGTTTTGTACTTTGCAAATGCCATCTGTTTTGGAAACAAAAATACTACTAATGAAGGTTTTAAATAAGGTATTTCCCTAGATATATGGTGAGTGCAACTTTTACAATGACTTGATAAACTACAAAGTAGAGGTAAGAAGAATGAAAAAGGTTGGCTGGGTCATCTAATGGCTGACAAATTTTATCCTGCACAATGTGATCCTTTTCTTGCTTTCAACTAACTCTTCATTTTTATGTAACAGCAGGTGGATTTTGTCCTTTCTCCTACTTGGCTGATACTACAAAAGGTCATTGTTCTGATAATGGAGAACTTTCTTCCAATTTCCCTTTTTATGGGCAACATATACCAGTTCATTCATGTGTGAACATTTTTCTGCATGGAATCCTCCATAGGAGGTTTTGTATCTTTTACACAAAATTTTTACTGTTCTCTGTGTGCTGAATGCAACATTGGGTTGTATTTATAATTTGCACAACCTGGTTGTCTTTGTGTGACTTGTAGTGATCTTGTAACCAGCTGGCATACTCATGTCCTGCTTGTGCTTTGACAGTTCATGAACTCCCAGAGTATAGCGTGGTTTTTTATTAGGCCCCACAAATGCATTTCTTATGCTTTGGGTACTATTAAGTTTCATCCTACTTTTATTTCATGCCACAAGGCCATGCATTAAATTCCATAAGGTATCCATCTCTTTGTTTGTGTTGATGATGCCTTCTGACTTAATCATTAGTAAACTTTGGTTTATGCCGCAGCTGTTAAAATATTATCATTAGTGCTAGCACTGATCCTTGAGGATCTATCCTACTAACCTTTTCTTCAATTTAGTACGTTTCCTTTTGAAACAAATCAGTATCGTTTGCTTATTAGCCAATTTCTTGTCCTGTTTAGCCTTCTTCTTCAGATGCCTCTTTTCTGTAGTTTATGTTCAGATTCTGCACAGCTTTTTGACAGTTCTAGATTTAATGGTGTATTCCTTCTCCTGAAAATTAGTTTAAAAAAAAACCATACCCCCAAAACATTTATTCTGATGTGATTTCCTTCAGTGAATTAGTATTCACCAAAAATATGCTTGTGTTCTTCACTACATAATGCTGTATTTTGAAAAATAACTGCAGACATCATTGGTAGATGCTTTTAGAGAAACACTGGTAGTCTCCTTTCTGATAATGCACTATTAGCTGTGCAACTGAAGAAGTTCTCACACAGTGATTTTCAGCCAGACAAATGGAACTTTCTTCTAAATATGTAAATCAGGACTGACTCAATAGAAATCTGTGGAGTTACTGTGTTGTAAATTGTATGCAGCCGAGTTAAAGTTCAGTATTACCATGCTCAAGCAAAATTCCGGTTGAGTAACTTTGTATTTCAGAATTGCTTTAGAATGCAATTACCACTAATAAACAACACATTGTACTTTCCCAGGGTTCTTCCTACTGGGTTACTGAAATTTTTGCCAACAAAAATGTGGTGTATTTCATTATACCCAATGAAGTGGGTATTAGCTAGAGGTAGTGGAGAATTTTTAGGTGAAAATTGAGTGTAACGTAATGAAATACGTTTGCTGGAAGAGTAGTCATAGGCTGAAGGTCAAAACTCCTGCCAGAACAAGAGAAGTGAGACTCCTGAATAATATGTACATGAGTAATCCAGTCAATACTTTACAAGGGTGTTTTATTTATTTATACCCTACAGAAGGAGCTCCAAGAGACCCTCACAGAGGATTGCACACTACTTGCTGACACGTCTTAACCTGTGCCTTAGCCAGGAGCCTCACAGGAGCCTGCCTGTTGCCTGGGAGGCAGCTGAGCACATGTGAAGCTTTAAACATACCTCTGATTTAGCTCTGTCTAGCTTGGGTACTTGATAAGGTGGCAGACATTTTCTTGGTTTTTCTGAACTGTGGTTCCTGAACCTTTGTTCGTATCAGCACATTTTGATCTAAAGTGGTTTGCAAATGGGTATCTGCTGTCTGTTTCTGATTGACGTAAACCCCATAGATTTGTACTAATTTTCTTTTGGGTTTAACTTTTATCCAAATATTCCTCTTCAAGACACTTCAGTCTTGGTCGCTGCAATATAAGAAAGATATTAAACTATTAGAGAGTGGCCAAAGGAGAACAACAAAGATGGTGAAGGGCCTTGAGGGGAAGCTGGATGAGGAGGGACTGAGGTCACTTGGTCCGTTCAGCTTGGAGAAGAGGAAACTGAGGGGAGACCCCGCTGCAGTTACAACTTCCTTGTGAGGGGAAAAGGAAGGGAAAGAACTGATCTCTTCTCTATGGTAACTCATGACAGGACCCAAGGGACTGGCCTGGAGTTGTGTCAGGGGAGGTTTAGGTTGGATATTGGGAAAAGGTTCTTCCCCCAGAGGGTGGCTGGGCACTGTAACAAGCTCCCCAGGGAAGTGGTCAGAGCACCAAGCCTGACACAGGTCAAGAAATGTTTTGACAATACTCTGAGGTGCATGGTGTGACTCTTGGGGATGGTCCTGTGCAAGGCCAGGGGTTAGACTTGTGGGATCCTTGTGGGTCCCTTCCAACTCAGCTTATTCTGTCATACTGTGATTCTTTTCTACTTACTTTTCTACTTTTCAGTCTTTCTGGTTTCATATGCTTTTCTGTGTAATTGCATACACATTAAAGTCTCCTTCTTCATTACAGTGTAGTCAGTAAGGTCCTGTTCTTCATATGAATTCTGAATGTTGCTTTTGTTTCAGTCAGCTTACTATTTTTGTACTTTTTGCTTTCTTCCTTTTCACATTAGGTGTATTTGTGTCTGGCTTTAATTAATCAGATTTATCGAATAATTTCTTAAGCTCCCTTCTGCCTTAATTCTCTGGTTTTGGAGTTTTTTTCTTCATGCTTAAGCTTCTGCATTAAAAATTTGTTTCTGTCATTATATTTTTGACTTCAGTGTTTTATGTTAATTGCTATATAAATTTAAAAAATTGAAAGAGAAAAATGTACATATATATATAAATATGTTTAAAGTAAAGTTTCAAGAAAAATTCGAGGAGGAAGAGGACACTTAGGAAAAGTTCATTAAGAAAGTCATAGATCCCAACATGTTATGGTTGTTTGAAGAAGAATGAGAAATCATGAAACTAAGTTTTCTGTGTTGGTTCACTTATGACAAAATGGAACTTAATCAGAAAAGACATTTTCAGCTCATTCCTTGAAATTAAGGAGGCCACATCAGTGATATGTTTAACTGGCTAACAGAAGGACTCTCTGCAGTGCCAAGGTATCACCTTGAAGTAAGACGCAGTATCTTCTGTCATCTGTTTCTATTACACTTTCCCCTGCTACAGTTCTGGAAACAGCTCCATTTAAACACGATTCAATTCTTTGTCATCAGAGTGAATGAAACAAAGGCACATGCCAGAGTAATTTAAAATCCACTAAAATTTTCTGAAAGACGTAAGAATAGCAGCCTTGCTAATTTTGCAAGAGCAAAAAAGTATTCTTCAGTGCTAGTTTTGTCAGCTGTTTCATGCTTAGAACTAGAAATTGCCTTTATCTTCAAGAGTACCTCAATGCAACTAATCTCATTAGGAATACACCTTTTCTTTCTAAGCATACTGACTCAGCTTTGCTATGGCTCTTCAAATCACTCTCTGAAGCAAGATTTTCATGAAAGGCTTGGGAAGGATTTGCACTTAATCACTTCTTTTAATTAAAAGTCTCTCATCCTCCATCATATTCTGCGAGAGATCAATAAATCACAGATTTGTGAGATTAAAAGAGGAGTCTTTTGCTGTATTTGTTGCATGACTACCTCATGGTGACTTCATCTGGAATATTATTCAGTGCTTTGGATTAAAATAAATAAATTGAAATAAATACACAAAAGGCTTAAGATGAGTAATTTTGTCTTATGATGAGTCAAGAGTATTCACATAATCACTTCAACAGAGTAGATGTGAAGTCTGGTGCTTTTTTTCTTTTTTTTTTTTTAATTAACACTATAGAAATCCACTATTCCTGGATTTTGTTCGAAAGCCCATAGATGGCTTTATTAAAAATACTTGTACATCAATGGCGTTTGGTCTGAGAACTGTCATATGAAACTAGATATCTCAGGGAAGATAGCAAAACAAACTCTAAAACTCGTCCTACCATAAAATTAACTTGCTAAGTACTTTCACTGCGAGAAAATGCTTATACTTAAGGTCAAAATTTAGTCTGACCTAAGGGAATACAGCTCCCAATAAGTTCACTTGGATACTTGTCTGGTTTTGGGGCTAATTTTTTCCCCCAAGTTAATAAATAAATTATCTTTTTGCATTTTCAGCAAGTAAAAAGGAAAAAAAAATCTACATACTAGTGTGACTCAGAAATGCTGTGAACAAATGTTACTCAAATGCTATTAGCTCCTGGAAAAGTTGGGTGAAATGTGAGGATGTGGTTAATGAATTGATGTAAATGCTCTTAACCTTATACTTCTTAATGACCTTGTAGAATCTAGAATGAGGTTCTTTTTCTTCTTCCCTGTTTTTATTTTTTTAGTATCAGAAATTTATTGAAACAAATTAAAAAAAAAAAATGGATCAGTAAAGAGAGCAGGAAATTGAGCAATTTGCATTTGTTATAGGAATATCTGTTTGGCCCTTCAGAATCTGCTCTGTTTGAAACTGATTTAACATTTGCCTACACCCTCCTCTGCTAGAGGAATGTCAAAATGAAATTTAAATTGCAAGATAATGCATTATTTTAGCTCCATATTAACTGCAAGAATAACAAGAAATTCCACTTTATCTATTATAAGAATTTTATTGCCAACTTACCATCCAAAATCATACATATTTTTGTCATCATTAAAAAACACCACCATAAGAGAATTAACAACTTCACAGAACATGTTAAATGAGCTTACTGATAGCGCTGGTTTACACTCCTGTAGGTGAGAATTATGTGTAAGGCTTTATATTGAGTGAATGTATTTACAATTTAAATAAATTTTTTCATGCAGTTTTTTTAAATAGCCAACAATTAAACACAGTCTGTTGAAGTAATTGAAAGGATTACAGCTTACTTCTGTGAATTAGGCATAAAGTTCTTGGCAGTATCTTTCAGAAGAAGCAAATATGACCCATTCTTTTCAGCGTAGCTGTGCAGCTCGTGTACCTGTCCCACTGAGGCTGGAGGGAGGACTTAAGCCTGTGTTTAAAATTAAGTGTGTGCCTTAACTGTTCTTCCCTGCAAAAACTTTTACTTTTCAAGAACGTGGACATTAAGTTATTCACTAAAGCATATTTTATTTTGCTCAGGTACCATAGATCTTCTGTGCTACATATTACTCTTACCATGTCAAAAAGATACTTCTTCCTATAAGCATGTTTTGTTTGTATCTTTGTATAAAACTGGTTTTGTGCAACCTTATTTTTTATAAATGTTCATCACAACTGTTTTTTCCCATTTTTTTTTTCAGTAAATAAACTGTGCTTCATTTTGGATCCCCTCCTATTGCAATTTGCATACTTGCAAGTAGGTTGATGACAAAGTGTAAATTGTATTCAGAAAACAAAAAAGTTAGCATTTTTGTACTATTTCCAAATACAGGGGATAAATACTTTGAGTTGCAAAATATATTGAAAACAGGAAAAAAGCTCCAGTTTGTTGGAGCTTGCAGTGACATGAGTATTATGTAATACAAGAATATGCACTTTTTTACAATTAATAAATCATAGATCTTACTCATTTTAGAACTTGCAGTATGCTGCTAATGCATTTCTTATATTACAAATGTGAATTATTTTTTATGATATTATAGGAAAAAGGAAAGTATGTAGAGAACTGTAAGCAAACAAAATTGATGCTTTTTGAAGGATAAAGGAAAGGTGGTGGAGTTAATTGCATACAGTTCCAAGTAGCTTTAGAACTAGCAGGAGGAAATTAGATGTTGTGTGAAAACAGCATGAAATGTAATTCAGAGCAGCTGTCGAATTTATCAGCAAGAACAAAGTGTTCATGCTCTTAAACTGTACTCAATTACTCTATTCAACCTTCTTTGACCTGTTCAGCCTGGTAGTGTTTGCTTAAAACTAAAAACTAAAGAAATTTTGCCAACCTTTAAAATAAACTAAAAGAATCCCCATGAGCTTCCTTTACAATATACTTCTATTAATTTTTGAATTTATGTAACTCTGGACTTACTGCCTCTTTAGAAGAGATGTATGACATTCTCTGCTTAACAGTGCAGAGTCAACAAACTTACATTCTTTTGAGACTGATTTCAAAATATTGCCAAACTGATAGCATATGACACAAAACTAAGGGATTTTTCACTATGGGACATAACTGTGAAATCCTGAGATCCAAGTTACACTTTGCTGGTAGCCCATGGGATTGCTGTTATTCTGTGACTGTAATATTTCCTCATGTACTGACCATGACTCTGTTCATACTGTTCTTCAGAACAATCTTTTAAACTCTGTTCATTCTACATTCTGTTTGGAAATCAAACAAAAGACACAAACCAACTACAGAACAGATGTTCAACCAGAATAAAGCACTGTAACAACACCAGTTTTTAATCATATACTCCAATTTTCACTGTCAGTCTCTTATAAAACCCCATCAGCTGTTGTTCCAAATACAGCGTTTCTATCTAGAAGAGAAATTACTCTTCGCATTTTAAATTTTGGTAATACTTTCTTTTCCAGTGTAGATAAGACATTTGCATCACAGAACCACAGAAGGGTTTAGCCTAGAAAGGATCACTGGAGGGCCTGTGGTCCAACCCTGCTCCTCAAACATGGCCAACCTGCAGCCAGTCGCCCAGGACTATCTCCAGACATCTTTAGAGTATCTCCAAGGAGAGCTACTCTGCCACCTCCCTGGGCAACCTGTGCAAGTGCTCAGTCCCCTCACGGTGAAAGGGTTTTTCCTGATACGCAGAGGGAATGTCCTGTGTTTCAGTTGCATGCCAATTGCCTTTGTTCCTGTCACTGGGCACCAGAAGACTGTGTGTATAGTTCTTGCAAATACTGTTTACAGACAGAATTTGAAAATAGCAAACCTCAGTTATTATTCCTCCGATTAAAAAGACAATTGCTTCTGTAGAAAACTTGTGGATCCTTGGTAATGCTGATCACAGTGGAGCTTTTTGCTGCTCAACCTAAAAAAATTCTTTCAGTTGAAATAATTTTTGTAACCAAATTGTGAAAAACAGCCTCCAGGTCTTTTTTGTAATTCCCCGATTTCAACCTTTCTCCTCTGTGAATTAAAGATCTATTTTGCAGTAGAGAAAGCAGATAAGAATTTTGTTGAACTATTTCAGATAAATTATCTGTATTAGCAGTGCAACTTAAACATCTTTGGACATACTTTTGGGGCATTTTTACAGTCTTAGTAAAACTAACTCGGTTCTAAAAGTATACATGTAAGTAGATATGTTCTCTAAGGCAAATAGAAACAGTGTAAGGTTGTATATAGATAAAAAACAAAACATACCGTGAAAAGAGTTACAGCATTAAATCTACAATTAAACCAAATGCTTTTGAGAAAATTCACTAGGGGTTCTGGACAAAGGTATTGTCAAGTGAACTAGAGCTTGGGTAGAACATTTACAGAAGCCATGTAATGTTCATAGGGTTTTGTAAGACACATGTCAAGGCACTTTTGATTTAGAAACTGGCATGGTACAAAATAAGCATGATGTATCTATGTAGGTTATAGAGTGACTGTGTGACAGATCTCAAAATACACCAGTATATGAGTGCTCCCTGAGAAGTCTAGCAGGGTTTTATGCCTGGTCATATTTTGTCTGCAATGAAAGAAAATGCAAAGTCACAATCACTAGGAGTGATTGTGGACACAAAGATTGATGGGGTGGGAAATAGCAATTAAGAGGAAGAGTATGGTGTACAATGGCATCTGGATCTCTGGGTGAACCTGCACATGGACAGGGTTAAGTGATTAAAATACAAGCCAGTGTAAATGCTATAAACAAAATTAGTTCAGAGAGGAAGACTCTGCAGTGGGAAACAATGGTTCTAGTGAATACGAATCCACAAATTTCTGTGGCAGAGCCTATTTCTGTGCAAGGGAATTTTCTGCTGCCTCTGCTTTTGCCTTCCAATACTAAATACCATGTCCAGTTCTGGTGTACACTAATTGAGAAGAGCACTGAGGAATGAGGCATCCTCTAAGATGTAGGAAGACTCAGAGCTGTATTGGTTTATCTTTGTAAGGGAAGTTTGTAGGAGAACTTGGCTCATAGAGAGCGTTTTCAGTCTAACAAAGGCATACCAAGATAGAGTGTCTGCGTGAAGGGCAGTGTGTGGGCATTAAATAAATTTTTTCATACAGTTTTTTTAAATACCCAACAAACACAGTCTGTTGAAGAAATTGAAAGGATTACAGCTTACTTCTGTGAATTAGGCATAAAGTTCTTGGCAGTATCTTTCAGAAGAAGCAAATATGACCCATTCTTTTCAGTGTAGCTGTGCAGCTCGTGTACCAGTCCCACTGAGGCTGGAGGGAGGACTTAAGCCTGTGTTTAAGATTAACCCTCCCAGCTCATGCCATATTCCATCCTGAAACTTCTAAGTGCCGTCACCTTACATCAAGTTCAACGTTCTTGTCAGTGTCTTTGTGACCTTTTTTGATTCAGCTCATGTTCCACTGGCTTCCTAGAGACTCACCCACATCACTGAACATTTTTACATCTATCTAATCCTTTTTCATGCTTAGAATATCCTTCCTTGCCTAGGCTACCTCTCCGCGTGTTTTTTCCTTTTGAGCACAGGCTGTTGCATGCGGACCCACAACATTATCAATTGTAAAGTAATGTGGAATAAAGTAATTAAACTTTTTTGGGGAAAACACTAATCTGTGCACTTGAGCTTACTTTACCATGGTTACACTGTTTTAGACCCATTTGTTGCTTCTGGTTAATGTTGCACTAAATACTGATTTTTAGTTCACTCTGTATCCTATTGCATTGTTATATTTTCCAAGATAACGTGTTGTGCATAGCTTTTAGTTTAGCCAAAGGTGCTCCTTGTGTACACTGCTGGAGGTGCTGGGAGGTATCACACAGTCCTGGGGCTTAATGCAAGGTGATGGCATTAAGCAAAGTTTAACCTTATTTGTTGCCCACATCTATGCATAACGTGAGAATTATGAAAGCACTTCAGTATCTTGGCTGGCCTAGGCTTGCTAGAAATATATAAGAATTGTGTTTTATAGGATAAAAAAGACAAACACCAGATTTCAAACATCCTAGAGTTCCTTAAGGCTGCTGACTGAGTTGACCAAAACGCGCAAATCAGCCTGAGCAGTTTGGTTCCAAACATTCCTTCCTTACTCGTGATTTTCTTTGATTTTCTTTCTTTTTTTTTCGTTTTGGTGGTTGTTTTTTTGGGACAAGCTTGGGGGTTTTGTTTGCATTTGTTTGTGGTTTGTTTTTTTCCTTTAAAACAATAGTCATTTTCTCTTGCTTGTTTTCAAAACATTCCTGGTTCATGTGTTCCAGTAGAGTTATATGGCATATTTTTGGGGACATTAATTATTTCTGTCCCCAGTTCTACTTTGCTATAGGAAAATCTTGTGCAAAGAGAAGAATCTGAGGAAGGGGAGTGTAGTGGTTTTGGTTCAAAATACCTATTACTCACTTATTTTGCTTCTGTGAGATAAGAATTAGGAGAAAGCAAAGCAGGCACAAACCTTAAACAGTTGCAGTACAAAGGAAAAGTTTCATTACTAATAGAACTAAAAGTAAAGAGAAATAACAAGAAATTAAAGCAAACCCCCTCCCCCTCTCCAGCCACTCTCCCCCTTTTACTCAACTCACACAAAGGGCAACAGAACATGGGATTTTAGTTAGTGTTACAGTTCTTGATAAGTCTCTTTCATATGCTTAAGGGAAAAAGGCTTTTTTTTCTTCAGCTACACGTGGTTCCCAAACTGCCACCAACAGCAGACCCGCCCGAAAAGAAACAACCTGCTGTGGTGTAAAACATCTCTTCCATGAAAAATCTCACAGTTCCTTCACACTGCCAAACATGGGCCATCATATGGGGTTATTAATTTTTTTAAGGATGAGTTACTTTGGCCTGAACACAAAGGCTATTTTTTTTCGTGACAGGAAGTTTCTAAAAGCCTCTCACTGCTTCTGTATAGCCTGGCACAGGCACTCTTCACCATTTTCACGGGCCACACATGAATTTTCCATTCCCCCATGTACTTTAAATGGATTAAAGAGACAAACAGTTTGTGATATTACAGTTTCTTACCACAGCATGCAAGAAGTTTTTTTAAGCTACGTGCGAGAATCGCGGCACCGCCCTCTTTTCTCCCGTCGCCATGCTCAGCTCCATCCCACGTGACTCACTTCTCTTTCTCTCTGACTCTGAAGCCGCCATGTTGAAGGGTGTTCTTGTTCAGGCTTTATGGTAGAGAAAGCCTCACTCCCTTTACTGGCTTTGTGGTGTCCTCTTCAGTTCAGCACGAAGTGTGCTGGCTGCAGACAGGAGGCTCTGCCGGCTCCCGTTGACTCCGCCGGCTCTGCATGGAGAGGAGAAGGACCCGCCTGTCCCCAGGAGCCGCGCTGGATGGGTTTAGCTGTGAGCAGTCCATGGCTGGTTTTAGCTGCCTGCGGCTCTGGGACCGTCCCCCCCGCCCAACAACCGTGCCGTGGTGTTGGGAAAGGGGGGGCAGGCCCCCCTCTCCCCACCTGCTGGCAGGCGAGCTCGGACCAAAGGCAAATCCTGCCTTTCCGTGCGGTTTAAATTATGTAAATTGTGAGAAGCGTCATTAGTCTAAAAGACTGTCCATCAACTCAGGTTCAACCCACGACAGAGAGCATAATCAATGGAAACACAGGAGAAGCCTTTCTCTTGAAAATAGGCAGATGAGTCTGTATTTAGTCATCAGTTAATAATGCATGAGTTCTAATTTTAAATAAAGCATATGGAAAATAATTGTAAAAAATGTTTACATAATCTTTTAATTATGAATTATGAGCAGCTTTAAGTAAGAATATACTTTTTCTTGCAAATCATTCATAGGTGCAGAATTTGAGACAAATCTTGATTGAGAGCATTACTTCAAAGTAACAGCATCTCATTTTACCATAGTTTTTATGTACGTGAAAATGACTGAGAAAGGTTTCACATCATCCTTGATTCTCAAGAGCCTGTTGCTGAAGAGAGACCAGGTTGATCCCAGATGTGTAATGCTTCCCAGGATTTATAGAAGAGAGATGCTTGAGGACTGTAAGGAATGAGAAGGACCACAGTGGACTGGGAATTGGAGATGACAGAATTGGCTGCCTGAAGTGGTGTGTGAGATCAAATTATCTTTGTCAGAGCAGTTCTATTTTTAAGATATGTGTGATGAAGAAGGGTTAGTGGCCTCAACCTTTGCTTATAAATACAGGTGGCCATGAATAAGTCAGGAATGGACTGAAAGCAAAATAAAGTCAGTATTTTGTTTTGAAAATCAGGCTTGAAAGTCTTGCATTGGTTAGGGATGTAGTACACAAGTGTACAGTATATGTATTATAGTAAAAAATAAACCAATTTGTTACCAGAACTTCAGGTGCTAGTTCAGTAAATTGATGATATGCCTAAATCTGCATGTTTGTGTAGTTTCATTGACCTGCATTGTGAGAAAAATGTGGTTCTTGCTGCAGTCATCTTATAATCCTGAATGGAAATGGAAGCGATCCCAGGGATAACTAGATCACAGATGTTTTTCTTTTGATTCTGGTTGTTATGCAACTGGTTTGAGATTATTTCTGTACAGCTTGGTTAGCAGTAGGTTGGGCTTCCCCAGCTGATTTTCCCTCAAAATACTTGGGAGCCATTGTATAAAGCTTGTTCAGTATTTGGTGTGTTGGCCATGGATTCTGATATAGGAGCAGATCAGGCAGATAAGGTGAGTATTGTTTCTTAGCAGCTCTTTGCAGAGTGTGGTCTGTGCCACTGTCATTGACATGTTACTCATTTGCCAAGTTTCACATAACTGAAATGGCAAATAATTGTAAGCTCTGTTGTAGACTAGAGCTGACCATCTAAGATTCATCTGATACAACTGGCATGCCTGCATCAAGCTATTATAGTCATGACCTTTAATACATCTTAAAACAGTAAGAAAAACTGTGAAAGCTGATTGGTTTTAGTTAGAATTCTCAGTTGAGAACCAAGTGGCAGGAAAAATTTCCTTTTTGTAAAGATATATTGGGTAGATCTGTCATCATCATAGAATTCTAAAAAATGCTTTCTTCTGGAAAATGGGATTTTGGTTCCATCACTAAGCTTAGTATTCCCTTGCCAAGATAAAGAAAGTACAAACAGAAGGTTCTGTTTTGAAAAGAAGAATCCAGCCTGAGAATGATGACCATTTACTGTAGTTATGGATATAACTGAGTCATGATGTTTAGATGATATTGATGCATTTGGTTTGAAACAGTAGGATTAACATGCACTGTTCAAATGATCAGTATGTCTTTTTTTTTGTTTTTCTCTTCTATGTGCCTGACCAGCTGCTTGAGAAGTATGACGTGAGTTTGTTGCTGGCATGATTCAAAGTACACAGCAAGTGGCACTTTGTTTCAGTGACTTGATCTGCCCTTCTCCTCTCTCCTTTTGGCAATTGGATCTGATTAGTGATCAGCTCTTCAAATCCAGAGCACCTGTTCATACATTCTTTGGGCGGTACCATTACAGTGAAACTCTGATCTTCACTGGAGTTCGTAGCTGTTACTTTAAAACCAGTAATAATACAAAATGAATGTGCAAAGAAAGAATAAAAATATACTGTTTACCTTTTTGCCAAAAGGCTGTCCTTTCCTATAATCTTAGAATGCTTTTATTTTTTATATCCAAGTACTTTATTGTAAAACCACCATTCCTGTTTGCAAGTGGGTGACTTGTTAATGATCCCTTTGTCACTTAAGGACAGGGATAACAAGGTCACTGGGGAGAATAAAAATTAGAGCAGAAAGTGTTCCTTGTGTGTGTTGTTTTGCTCACTGAAGTATCTCTCCTTTCTAATCTTTATTCTCCATAAATTGTAAATAACAGGATTTGACAGAAATATAGATTGCCTTACTACACAGTAATGAATGCTTTAAGAATCATGATCATTTGGAAAACTATGCCAAGAAGCAGAGAATTTTGTCTTCAGTCATCCAAAAATGTGCATTACAGAGCTCATCTTCATCTTTGGCATCTATCAAGTAGCTTGCTGGAAGCAGCAGAGCTAGTAAACAAAGCACGTTGGAGTAAAATGGTCCCCCACGGGGAATAATTTAAAGTCATACTGAAGTGTTGTTTTCAAAAGACATCAAATCACATTTCCACTGGAATATCAGACATATTAAACGCATGTGTGATGGAGAGTTCAGGTTTAAAAAGACTGCTGCTTCTGCACTCACTGGAAAGCTCAACAACTCACAATTATCTCTCTCTGTCATATCTGGCTCTGTACAAGCCCACTGTACTTCTGCCAGTTTGTAAGAACTTTATTTAAGATGTGTCAATATCTTTATTTTATCTTTTTTTTTTTATCCACATGTTTTATGCATGCGAAACCAGAGGCTAATAAGTGTGTGCTGGTTTATTGTCTCTCCATCTGGGCTGTTTTTAGGTATACTGTATGTCCATAATATTTTGATAGACAGGATACAAAAGCCTCTAATAAACAGAGAACTACACCTAAAATTTCCTAAGGTTTTGGGGGGTGGGGGAGGGGTGGTTTTGTTTTAATTTTGTTGATTTGACAGCTGTCTCTTGTTTCTGTACATAGCTGGAGATTGCATTTGGCCTAGGCAGTGAACTGAGTTACCTGAAAACCAAATTTCTGTCCAGAACCCTCACCAAGAGTTGCTACATTCTCTAAACCAAACTCCACAACGATTTGGAAGTGTACATACTTGGAAGGTAGCTTATGAAGAGGATGGGAGGTGGGTCAGGGCTAGGTTTTGCACTTCCTCTCTCAAAGATACTATTATATTTTCTCTTCTTGACATCTGCATAGTGAAAGGTAAACTTTGGTCTGGTGAGAGCAAGAAACTACTGTGAGCTTGACAGAAGTACAAACAGGTCTTTGTATAGGGAACCTTGGAAAATAAGGTTTAAGAAAATATTTTGTACATTCAACAGTTTTTCTGGACAGCAACTTGCCAAATCCATGACCCTGCTAGCCACAATTCTAAAGAATCCTGCTGCTCGTAAGCTTTAATTATCAGAATTTCCTGTTACTGCCTCATGGACTCTTCCAATGTGGAGAGCCTGGTGGAAGTATTGCATAATGGGTAGGCCTAGATGTGGAAGCGAAGGCCATGGCCTGTGGCATTTGGAAGGAGAGAGCCTGAGCCATGTAGAATAAATGCTGCTGAAGTGCCATTTTCATGTGTTAAGGGGAGATGTTGGCCGAGGGCAGTTTTACATCTGTCCCTGTCCGTGGTCACCAAGGTTGGTGGGGCTGGAGAGCAGAACCACGCCTGAGTGTAATTGTGTAGCAGCTTGGTCTGAGCTGGCACCTTGGGGATGCTGCTGTGCACGCAAGATGTCAATTTATACAGCTTGGCTGTCATTCAACTGGGACTTAGAGAAGGTACCCAAAAGCCAGGTGCAGGTATCCAACTCTGGTAAAAACTGTTCCTTGTGTGGAAACGGCCATCTCAGCCAGGTAGTATTAGTTCCATTGTGCATTTAGTTAATTTAATGGGTGACTTTGGTTTTGTTTGGTGGGGTTTGATTTGAAGATGCAGAGCAGATGAAGTGATACACTGCCATACCCAAGAAACACCCCCACCCTACTCATTTGGAAAATCAGCACCTTTTATCTTGTATTTATTTAGCTGATCCAGCCTAATTCACTGTGCAAGCACTGCAGCAGGCTGGCTGCTTGGTTCACTGGTGACCTTGTAAACACTCCCTCTTCTAGGTAGCTGCCTAGCATCAAGTTTCCACTAGAGTGGTAGTGCTTTTCAATTTTTGGAGGTCAGAACATGTTATGAGCAATTTTTGTATTGTCACTCAAGAATGTTTGGATGGTTACTCAGTTCAGATCCAAATTATTTTTAAATTCATGGCTTTTAGATTTGAACTGGATATTCAAAAAGTGGAAACACATTTCAGGTTCCCTCATTTCTTTTATGATGATAGCATTTGGTGCCAAATGGGGCATTTTAATCTCTTTTTTAATACTGAAACTACGTGGGGTTTTTTTTCGTGTTCCACATCAGCGAAGTAAGGTAATTAGAAGAAAATACTCATTTGCGTGACTATAGAGGTATACGTAGCAGTCCGTTGAATTGTCATTTGAATTTCAAAATGCTTTGAGAAGTATAGGTTTACATTTATTAAAACAAAACAAAACCAAACCAAAACCAAAAAGCCTCAGCAAGATTTTTGCAGGGCAAGCACCATATGTAGTTTTATTGTGTTGTATATGGTTGTGATTTTGGCTTTCTAAGGAATAGAGAGTTAGAAGTAAACCTTCATCTGCACTCTGCTGTTTTGTTTTTTCATCGAGACTTCAATTTCATTGATTTTAAAACTACAGGTGTGAAACTTTCCTCATTAACTTGCATACTGCAGTTGATAGGGCACATCCATCTAAACCATTATCTTCTCTCTGGAAAATGAAAAAAAAATGTGCTGTTGCTCACCTGTTTTATTTGATCATCATTATAGCAAAAAATAAAATAAGAGAAGGCATTCTCTTAGAATATTTAAGACAAAAGAATTCAATACGTCTTTTAGAACAGTAATATTAAGGGAGACTGAAAAAGAGACCTTTGTATTACCTGGCTTTTGGTGGTTCTTAAGCCCATCAAATGCAGCTATTGAAGGTAAGTGTAGTGTATGAATGGTATTGTTAGTACTGAATATTTCAATAAGATAGTAAGAGTCCATGCAGGAGGGAATCTTGGGAGAGGATAAACCTAAAAGGCAGCATACTGGCGATGAAGAAAAGCTGGAAGAGGGACTGCAATATAAGAGCTGCTTTGCTGAAGCTTTTACTTGGTTTTACCTCATTGAAATGCTTGTGTGCACACTTCATATCTAGAATTTCTTGCACTAATTTTTCTCCTAATAGTCAAAACATCCTGTTCTTTTACTGTCGGTCAGGAAAATGGCACGAAGATGAAGTAAAGTTAGTGGCACAGACTTTCTTAGTTGGCACATGGGGTGAAATGGTGGCCCTTTAGAAAATCAACACAGAACTTTAAGCTGTGGGTTTAGGATCTCTCTAAAGGGCTCAAACTTAGCAAGTCATTTGGATACTGTGGCAATCCCTGGGATGGAGATAGTGCCCATTAAATTTAGGTTTGACTGTATGTGATTGTGCTAGTGAAATATTTGTCTGGTTATGAGACTGTTTCACCAGTCATTACTGCCAGCTTGGGTATGTCTCAGTGCTTCCTAAGTCCCCACAAATCACACTGGTGATACCCCAGAGAGCAGTGTCAGTATCACAGTACCAGCACATGCCATGTGCCAGCTCAGTGTGTGCTTAATCTGGGAAAGTTTCCCTAAATGTTGTAACCCCTTTTCTTTAGTTAGGGGTTGCTAGAGATCTGTTTGATTTGACTTGTCGTCACTAGAGTTAAGACTGTTTACACTTGCTAATGTGTTTTAAAAGTGTTCATAAAAGAAAAATTTAATGGCCCCTCAGTTTCACCTGATTTAGACCATTTTTCATCTTCCTTCTAGGCATATGTTTTTTCTTCCATTAGTGTCCTATCATTTGCCATAGCCAGACTGCCGTAAGTAGGACTCACTGTGTTGCAAGTGGTGCCTTTTGTGCATAGCAGTGCCTGTGATTATTAAAGCTTCTTTTCTTTAAGTAAAGGCTTTGACTTTTTTATCAGACCTAAAGGCTATTAAGTTTTAAATGCCATTTGTTTTTCATTAAAAAGGCTTTTCTATTTTAAATCCTTGACTTATTTTTATTGAAAAATAATATTCATCTCTTTTTTTTTTTTTTTTAATTATTGGTGCTTAATCCATTAGCTAAATACAGAGCAGTAATCCCATATGGCAAAGTAGATCTTACTGGATGTGTGGGGGTGTGCACATGTGTTTATGTGCATGAATATTTTTATGCTTTCGGCTTTCTTTATTTTCCTCCTTTGACTTCTGCTTCCTCTAAATTTGTCCTGGTGCAGAAATTAGGAATGTTGATTAAAGATTTATATATATCTTCACATGCAAAACTAGAAAATCATCCCAGTCCTGAAGGGACCAGCGTTCATGCTTCTTTTCTTTCATTCTACCCATATTTAGAGGTGCACTTTGAATATGCTTTCTAAAATAAAAACTTATATTTGATATGTTTTCCTAAGTTCATCTGCATTTAGTTGCAATGCTACCTCCTGTTTCAAAATCAGACATATGAAGCATCTGCTGGAGGCATATGAGCGTTGTAGACAGGATCAAACTTGCAGTTTATCAGCCGTACCCTTGTTAGGTGTTGTCATATTAGTCGATAGTGATCTTTGTTGTGGCTTTAGGGAGACAGTGGGAGGTAGCATAAGAAGCCTGAAAGCTGTTAAGCTGGAGAGAATGTGTATTCCCGGTATATCATGCTGACAGGAAACCTTGATTTGGTTGTAGTACAGTTAGAGTGGAGTTGAAGTGAAAGTTCTTAACACAGAAGTACACTAAAACAGCAGATCACAATTTCTGCTACTTCTCTTCTCTGGTGAATTTTTCTGCAGAGTGCAAGGCTCTCCTGCACCATCTTCCCTGACCTAATGAGTCCTGTGTAGAGGAGACACTCCCAGGTGGGGAACCCTGTAATGCCCTGGCTAGGGAAGGAAAAGGGCCATCACTGAGACTGCCTGCTTTGAAGAGTCACTCACCAGGGTGTGTTGCAGAACTGATCCAAGAGATCTTGATACTGCTGGTCAAACTAAACGTCTCTGGTTTTCTGCATATCGCCCAAAGGTTTTGCTCCGCCTGCCACCACTATCAACACACATTCACGTGTTACAGTTTGACCAGCTGTGGTAGCCAAGGAGCGTTTGAGAGGTAAATGTGTAAACAAACCCTGTTAAAGTCTCCAAAAACACAGCATACCAGGTGTAGCCCTGGGAACAAATTAGCATGAGTCCATCATAGATTTATGCCTTGACACAAAACTGTAACAGAAGAGAGAACTGTTGCAGCTGGGTTTTTTCTGACTAATTTGAAGTGGTTTTTCTGTGTTTATGAGAAGTGTAAAAGAATGGAAAAAAGTTACTCTGTTTTTAAATTTAAATTATTTAATAGTCCTTTTGACCGCTTGTTTATGAATTATGAATGACAGAATTTTGCAGGGGTGTCAACATCTGTAGCAAAATCGTGAATTACTATAACTCCAGTTTGGTATCTTCTGTTTTTTATCTGACAGATTATGCTTGGAGAAGTAGGTTGATCTGACTATTTTATACCCATATTCTATATAAAAGTTACTAAACTATTATTGCAGTAAAAACATTTAGCATTTTTATTTATCTGTTTTGACAATTCACTTTTGTTTGTTTTTCTCCTGTATGCCAAGAATTGATTGTCCTTACAAGTTTTACATGTACAGGCTATTGCAGATTGATTTCAGTGGCAACTACTGTAATTTTTCTTTAAAATACCACTTTTGTAAGGCCTCTGTTTATTTAAAGTTAAAAGTCTGCAAACATGTTTTTGGCTTAATCTCCTAACTCTGGCTGTGTTGGTATCCTTTCTTGGCCAACTGATATTTGGGGAAAAAAATTGGAGTAGTTTTGAAGCTGATGAGAGATTCTTTTGACTTTATAGGCCTGGCTCTGAAATAAAACAGCTTTTTGAAGAATAGATTATAGTTTTAAGCTTGTGACCTTGAAAACATTTCTTTCTACTTGTTAAGCCTTTTAGCCTGATTTTTATCATTCCCATAGTTCTAAAAAAGAAAAATACCATACTGCTTCCTCATTTTTAGCCTTTAATCCAGCTTGAAATTGGAAATGTTGGTTAAAGTTTAACCTAAGTGACCAACTGATATTTGAGAATAAAATATACTTAAATTATTTCTGTTAACAGAGAAGATGTACAAATATTTTCCTGAATCCTTGGACTTACCACACAGAAGTGCTTTTCATGACAAAATTTAAAACGCGTGGGTAAGGTTGTTGCCATGTGCACGAGCTGTTGTCCAGAGGAGGAATAATACTGAGTAAGAGAAACATTATTAGAGGAAATCAGGATGAAAGATCTTTTGTCAACAAGAGAGGAGTAAAGAGTGCGATGTTGGTGGTTAAGGAACTCTCCTGATCAAACTCCAGGCTGTCCACTGCTATGTATCTTATTATTTCCTTTTTCTTCTGAAAATATGCCATTTAATTTCTTGGCATTTTTATGTGTTTGAACAGTCTGATGACCTCTGTGATGACCATCTCCCCAGGGTTCCAGAAAGTTAATTTTAAGTGACTAGATCAATGTAAAGGCAGAAATTCTTTATATCGACATTATGTATTTCTGGCTTGTGTTCCTATTCCCATGCAGAAACCCTCCCAATTTCAGATGGACTGTGTCTGGTTTTGCCACAGTGGATATTGGTGCAGTCTGAAGTTTGCAGTTTAGGTGGGAAGAAAACCCTGGGGACATAATTTTAGACTCTTAACTTATTCACTAGAGGATGCTGCTTCTCATACAAATTGCTACAAATCTCTGTACTTAGTGAGGCCAACTGTGAAATGAGAATAATAACGCTTATGCACCTTTGTAAAGTGATTTCAAATCTACAAATGGAAATTTAAGTTCAAAGCATTATTATTATTATTAACCACATTTTCCAGATAGTGTAATGAAGACGAGAGAAGTGTATCTCCTTTTCTTACTATCTTCTCCCCAGATGTACTAACATGCTGGCCAGGGTGTATTTTCTGTGTCTCTCTGGATCTGATAAACAGCTGATAAGAGTCTTTTACCATTATGTTTAGTCTGCATAAATTATGCTTTTACATATTCAGCCATTTTTTCCTCTATATCTTGACCCAAACGTTGTTTAACACATAAAAAAATTCTCATCAGGATAGAAACCATTAAAGTTTCCTTAAAAACTTTTATTTTAAGTGGGTGCCTCTAGACCGACTATTATATGATCATCAGTTCTATAAATTGAACTAATCTGTTAGCCCATGAAGCAGATGGAGAGAGCCAAAGGTTTCCTCATGCAGTCATATTACAAAAGTCATTAGATTAAGAAATAGTAATAAACATGGTATAGTTTTAATCACCCTTCTGGTTTAAGCCTTTAGGATTTTCATTTTAAAGGGCAACTCATTTGCTGCAAAGTCTAGAAAATCACTTTAAATATATGAAAGCTAATGGTAAGACTGTATGTGAGACTTTTTTCACACTGAAAATGGCAACATTTGATTGATTTTAAAATCTGTCCAGTACTGTGAGGTTCAAGCCTTTGAAGCACAGTAATCAGTTGTCTGTTAATTTCTGGCTGAAAGTACTAATATGACTCAGGTTGCACTGGGTTTTCTGACTTGGTTGGGTGCTCCCTAGAGCACTGATTTTGCAGAGGTTCTGGTAGAAGACATAAGCACTGTTAAAATGGAAATAAACCCGTGGTTCTTCTGGAATGGATAATGTGGCTTTAAGGTTTCAATCTAAGCCTGCACTACAGTGCTGTTTTAGTGGATTTTTTGGACTGTGTTGCTGTTGTTTCAGGCTGGGTGTGCTGGATGTTAAACATGTTTTTAAAGGGCAGTGCTTAATTGGTGAGCTCTTGGTACCTCTTTCTCAGTATCATTCTGCTTGAAGCTGTGAGGACGTGTGGACAGCTGTGCACACTCAAAAGGCAAAGATACTTTAGAAAAAAAATACTAAAAAGCTGGAGAGAAAGACAGTTCTCTGCAAACTTTTTGGAGGATCACAAAGGGCTTGGTGGATTTGGACGGAGTAGTGGTGTAAGCACTAAAATATACTTTGAGGTCCACTTTAAATAGTCAAATAAACCAAAAGACATCAGGATGAAATTACTTTATAATGATCTTTATATTCACTTCAGGAGAAGTAATAAAATTATTTACGATACAATGTTGTGTATAAGGAACCTAAATTAGGTCTTGATAAGCAATATTGCTTATTTAAAAAGAGATGTTCACTAAGGCAGTCATTATACTTTTCTACTGTATGGATTTATGGTTTTGAAATGGTTATGCCCCATAACTCTTAATTAAGCTTGACAGTTTTAGCATTGAAATTGAAGTAGTTGGTTGGAAAGACAGTCTGCAAACAAGAGCCTCTCTTAATGGTCCCAGAGCTTGTCCTTGTTTACAGGCTTTACTGTATTGTGAGAAAAGGAAGAAAGTAACAATTATCTTTAATTATGCATCATGTGCAGCATGTCAAAACAAGGGACTATAAACAAGCACAAGTGACTTATAATAAAAGCAGTTCTCATAGACTTTGTGTAGTGACTAAACCTACCAAACTTTATTGGTGTGACAGGTATCTTATGGGAACAGTTTGTCATAATGATTTGGAGGGTCTGCTTGAGTAAGTAGTCTACTTACAGGCATGACCTACTTTTTTGTGAGCTGATATTTGCTGGATGTGGTGTCCAGTTCTGCCAGACTACAGTGGTCCCAGTAATGCTATCACACCATTTACTTGCAAAGGGCTTTTTCAATCTTGTTTAAAAGTTATATGAATGATGAACAACTCTCATTACAAAATTTTCAGCATTAGGTAATTTTTTTATACCTCTGGAAGAAGCATCAGTATTCTGGTAGTGTTCTCAGTTTGTTTCTTTATCACCCTCTAGTTTTATTCCAAGGCACAGGTTTTGGGCGGTTCTTGATTTGAGTAAGCTTATTGTAGCTATTCAGTCAACAAAATTTTGATTTTAGGTCTTATTTTTCTGCCAGATGCAACACAATGACATATTACAGAATAAAATGTGAAGAGGAATTTCATCCAGGTTACATAAAAATTCCTTACCTGACTGATAATGTAATGCAATTTTCATCGCCTTTGTGGTTTTTATCTTCCTTTTTGTTTATTTTACCTTGTTTTCTCCAAGTGTAGATTTATCTATTTATAAAATATATAGAGGTAGGTCTTAAAAATGTTATCCTAAAAAAAGAAGCCAGTGGTGGATGTAAAGTTATAGAATGTCCTAAAACAGACAGAAAAACTGAGCTGCCTTCATCAGGTAAAAAAATTAACTCTAGAAATAATAAAATGAAGCTCATGAAATCAAAGACATAATTTTAGAAGTGAAATGTTTGTGAAAGTTGGGAAATTAGTCACTGCCTTTCCTTCCTATATTTGTTAAGAGTTCTCATTGTAATATTGGAAAAGGTTCCCCTCCTCATGACTCTTTGCCAGAATCTTACTCCAGAGGCCCAAACACCCTCCCACTGCCACCACCACTTGTGTGGGCTGTTGCTATGACCACCTGGAAAGCCCCTTTTTCCCTTCTGAACCTTCTGGATGACACTCTGGACCTTGTACCAGATCCACTCCCTTCAAAGTACAGAGGAATCTGCTTTGGGAAAACGGCAAGACTGAAAAGATGGTATGGGCACAACTGTCCTCTCTGGCATTCACTGCAAAGGGGTTTGAGGTGTTGCAGAACCAACTGTCTCAGTCATGAAAGTATGTGAGGTGAAATCCTGGGAGTCAATGGGAGTTTACTCATCAGTCTCATCCATTATATCTGAGGAGTAAATAATGGTTATTGAGGTCACAATTTGCTCAACTTTTTTAAACTCATTGAACTTACTAAATATGAAATCCAACCATCTCCGAAGTCCATCATAACCTGGTTGAATGCTTGGTGCTTTTAAATAAGTGCTTAATTAGTGCATATGAATTCAGGACAGTAAAAGATACTGTATTTCATTGGGATGGCTGAACAGAAGTAGGGAAAGAGAAGCCTGTAATTGTCCACTCTGGAGTTTGGTCAGAAGCCATCTGTGATTTGTAATGTTTCTGATAAAATAAGGCTGAGGAGTGGAAAGGAACGTCTGTTTTTTCATATTGACTCATTTGCTGAATAGGAGTGTGATCTTCCTGCAGTCACATAATGCCTATTTTCCTCTTTCTGAAGATGGGACATTACTGTGTGCCCTCACTACATTATATTGGATTTTATCCTCTGGGCTATTCAGTAAATGCACACAGGACTTTCAGTCATGTACTAAAAGTACACTTTTAGGTGTACTTGTTCTGAGCATGGTAGTGGGACGGTATATACACACCAGGGGGAGAAATTGTACACAAAGAGTACAACCCATCAGCATAAATGTACTAAGAAGGAATCAAGCTGAGTTTGTCAGTGGGAATACCATGAGAAGTGGGAAGACTGAAGCATCTAAAATCCTGCTCTGTTGGATTTGGACATCTTATGCTGTGTTGCAGAAAGTTATTCCCTCCTTTTCTGACTGCTAGTGCCAAGTCTTCTGAAGATAGTGAGAAAACCACTCTTCTTGCCTGAAAATTATCCTACAAAACCAGAGGTTAAACTTTTCTCTGCAAGCATGTCACACATTAGGAAGGAGGCAACAATGGATATAATGTTCCTGTAATACCATGAGGAAGTAATTGGAGGATGTACTCAAAGTGGGAAAGAGCGGTTTGAGTAAGTTGGAGCACAAACTGTGTTCAGGTCGGTGGACTGCAGAATCAGACTTCCACAGGCTACTCCTGTTTAACTGTTTTATGAAAATAATTCCATTAATATATTTAATTTTGTCATGTCTGGAGAGGAGAGTACTGTCTTGACTGAATTTAGATGCGAATTCCCTCTGAGAGGGAACCTGAACATGGGTCATCAGCCTCCTGAGGGCACACACTAACTTTATCCATGTTGATAAAAGGTAGCTCCTTCCCAGATTTTAAAAAGCAGCTGGCTGACAATACGAAGCAGGATATAACAGGTATGCTCCGAAAACAACTACTTCAAACATGCCCTTCAGATGAGATCAGTAGAGAAATGTCTTGGTGGTGGATGGGTTGGTGTTTTGACATCAGAGGAGGCATCAGGTTCCATCAGCTTCTTAAATTTAAGGTACATCTCGGTGCAAATAGAAATCAGACTTTTCTGTGCATAGGATGTGTTACTGTCAGTAGCTGGAGTTTCAGTGGAGTGCTTGGTAGCAGCAGAGCAGGGGTTTTAAATGCTGTGCAGTCAGGCACTTATGTGTTCCCAGGGTTCCTACTCTTTGGTCAGTACTCCAATATGTGACTCATTAAATACATACTAATTTTTTTTAATCCTGTAGAAAATATCCAGAGATATCTGTTGACCACAGATAGGTGAAATGGCACTATACAGTTTGCTGAGCTGAATGTTTGCAGAGGGGGTAGTGCTTCGAGAGACTGCTGACATCTGCCTGCCCTGCCTTGAGATTCCTTGAAGTCACCTTGCCCTTGCTGTGTGCAGATTGAGCTGATGATATGGACTGCCAGGGGAGCTTGTATGCCTGGTTGTATCCTTGGAAATGGAGACATCCCAGATAACAAGTATCCTTAGTGTGATGTATTCAGACGGTGTTGATATGTTTTTAAAATGCATGGAGGGCAGTATATTAGACCTGGCTATTACCCAGCTAGAAAGTGAACACCTATCTCGAGTTTTCTTTTAAGGTTGGAACTTCCTTGAATAGTAATAGTTGTTTGGATGGCACTGAAGAGATCAGTCAGTGATTCCTAAAGTTTTTTGAAAGGGAAGTTATTCTAATGTCTTTTTTTTTTTTTTTTTTGGGGGGGGGGTGGAAGTTATGAATAGAAGCTAACTTTGTACTGTAATTCGTGTTTATTTTCCAGCCTGAAGATAAAATGGAAATTTCATAGATTTTCTCAAGATTTGCTTATATTTTCACTTTGATGCATATTTAAGCTCCAAACAAACGCTCTGTGCCTAGAAATTTTAAACACTAAAGTCAATTTTACCATAGCACTATCAATATTTTTATAGCAATCCTGTATGTCTATTTCTTGTCTCTTAAGATCTTCCAACTGGTATCAAACTTACAAGGTGTAAAACGGGTACTGTTTCAGGTCATGACTTGCCTGTGAATAACGAAGCAAAGCACTTAGTATTTTTTTTTTTTACAATGTAGTTGCAGTGACATTCATGCATTTTTAAAGTTTACCTTAAGTGTGAAAGTTGTGTCAGATTTTGCAACCTTGGGGACTAGTCTTCCCATTCTGCACAAAATTGTCTTTCCTCCTGCTATTTCACTTACTTTTCATCGCTTCAGTCTCACTTGGCTATTTTTTCCCATGCCACAGGATGAAACATATCTGAATAATATTCTAGACCTCTACTTGTCTGTGCCCGTATCAGAAATCTCTCTTTTTGGATTGTTGGACAGTTTGAGTCCAGTCTTGAAAACTGGAAGAGTGTAAATGAACAGCTGATAACATCTCAGCTAAACAAACCACTGCTGTTTCCAGCTAATTCCGACCTTTGCTGTGCTCAGGTGGAAATGAAAGTCCAATTTACACAAAGTGCAGAATTATGGGTATATGGTCTGGCCACATCTCTGGAGAGAAGCAGCATGGGTGTGAGGTGAATCAAGCCAAAGGCTTTGCAGTGGAAAATGGTGCATCTGCCAGTGTGTGTCTCGAAGAGCCTGTTTTACGGTTTATGTACATTGCTGCCTCACCAAAGTGACTGGTTACTCTGTTGTGTTCCTTCTCAAATGAGAGTTGGTAATGGGACCCAAGCATCATTTCCATGTATATAATAGTAAGAAGTGTGATTGTTATTATTTCTATTTAAATAGACAGTTCTCATGATTCAGTTCAGTTCGGTGTTGCCCTAGAGAGTTGAATTTTACCATGAAGTTTCTTTGTGATGCTGGACAAGTTATCTAAAACTGAAGATTCACTGCTGGGAACTGTGTGATCTTATTCTGCTTGACCAGACTATGTTTCACACATAAAGAGCAGAAGTCCCAAGCACTCAGAAATGCATGTATAGACAATAGGACTTAGTATGAAAAGAAGTGTCCCATCACACACTGAGATCAGAAATGCAGCTCTCACATTCTCCAGAGAAGCACCAGAATTAATTGACAAATTTCATTGCAAGGCATGGCACCCTTCTAGGCACAGTGGTTGATGATGTGGGTAGATTATCCCATGTGTATGGCCATGTTTGTAACTTACTGTAAGAAATTAGTTGGTTTGAATTCATCCACATAAATTCTTGTAGAGGGTTCTCCAGAGGGTAACACACTGCAGCTTTTCAATAAGACTGTTTGCACAAATCCCCTTTTCTTCCTACTCTTCTTGCTGGAATTTGCCTGGAGAATTAAGAGCTGCAAAATATTTAAAAATCAATAGAATTTACATGAAAAAATTAGCACTAAAATGCATTGACAGGGATAACAGTGCTTTTGCATGAAAATCAGTTGGGTATGCATATTTGATTTATTCATTCAATAAGTTTGAGAACATGTTTGTAAGGTCTGGGATCCTTTTGCATAATTTGTGCTGGTTTATTATGGGAGTTGTCACTGTTATGAGGAAAATTAAATGGCTTATTTGGAGGCTTGGGATTCAGTGTGATAAAAAGCAGCTACACAGTGTTTTGTAAGTAGTGGCCATAATTAATACAATAATCTAAGCTTAACTGTTTCTCTGAATTAAAGCTGACAACTACCTTTTCAGCAAGAGCACAGATGGAGGAAGTAGATTTTACTGACTTGAAGTTTTTCCATTTTCAGAGTAGTAGTTCTGCAGGAGTTGTGAAATTTTTAAAACGTGAAATGTTTATATTTTAGGGTGTTGATTTGGTCTGCATAATGATTCTATGAAATGATCCTTTTTTATATTCCTTGCTATCACAGCAGAGCACTGGACTTCCCAATGAAAGGAAGCACTGTTGGGGGAAATCTTGGCTCAAGAAAGAGAACAGCAGAATGAGGATTGTTTTTGTATAAGGTGCACTATTTGTTCTGTTCAAAGTGAGTTTCTAGCCTGAAAGAAAGTAGCATCTTAGGATTTGATGTTAAGTGCTTCTTCAGGAATTTATAATGCAATATTTGTAAGTTTTGAGTTAACTCCCCCTCACACCTTCCCTACGTGATGGGTAAAAGTGTCAAATTGTCTATTAAGTATAAAAATCTAAAGTTAGAACCAAATTTTGATGAGTATAAAATTACAAAAGTGTTATGTAAACTGAACTGATCTTGTGGCATTAGTCATGTTAGTTTGGTAAAGGCATTGTTTAAAAAATATAAATAAAAATTTAAGAGTCAAAAGTCATGTGGCTATTGGCATATTTACATTAACATTTTATTTTGGATCAAGAATATGACTTTGAAGCAAGTCTAATGATCCTGCCTGTTTGCTGTGGTTTGCTTTACACTGCAGAATGGTTTTGGAATATGTAAACCAATTTCCTTTTGGATAAAAGCATGCTCCAGGCATGCACATAATGCTCTCCTACTGCTAATACGTCTACAAAACCAGACTATGCTTAACCTGAAGTAGCCTCCCTCTCTCCCTTTCTCCCAAAACATGTGTAGTGTGAATATCATACCTTCAGCACCAACAGTTTTGCTTTACAGACTGATTTTATTCTGCTATGCTGCTTGCTAAGGTAGACCTACATGGTGCTCGTAGTGAGCTGCCAAAGACATTAATTGATAAAACCAGAATCTTGTGTTGTGAGGCAGAAGTCTCTTTCAGGAAACAGGGAATGCTCCTTAGTCTGACTGACCCGTGCCACCTTAGTTTCTGTCTAATCAATCATTTACTTCATTCCTAGTGGAGAGATTATTCCTTTTGAGTATGTTTGGGAAGTGAATGGTAGCTCTTGAAAAAAGCCCTGAAGCAGAGTATCAGTTTTGGATTTAACACTTGGAGACAGGTGCTTACTTGGCAGAAAATGGTGTAGATTTGGCGCTGATCCCCCGAACTCCTTTGTTTTAGTTTGAAAACCTCAAGTTGCCTCGGTAATCTTGCTCTGGTAATCTGTAGCAATAACCTTATCTAATGTCACTGTAGTTTTGTTATATTTGCTGGTTTAATGAAATGCTTTCTTTAGGGTTTATTATGATGGGCTCACAGTAAATATAACTTACGTGGAATTATTAGAATCTCAATTTTTATGTTAATTCTTGTGCAGCTGAAGAAGTTTCAACTGCCATACAAAGAGCTGCCTCAGCCTGTTGCTCTCCTGTCTTATCAGTCAGTTTGGGAATTGTGAAAAAAAGCCTTGTTCCTTCCTACATACTCTGACATTTAAGTAGGCAGTGACTGTTCATTTAAAATTAATCTGATGGGTAGAAATTTTCTCAGTAAGTTATGGTACCGGAAACCAATTTTTTTTTTCTTTTTAGGTTTTTTATTTGTTTGGGTTTTGGTTTTGGTTTTTTTGTTTTGTTTTTTTTAGGTTTTTTTGTTGTTGTTGGGGTTTTTTTGTTTGGGTTTTTTTGTTGGTTTGGTTTGGTTTTGGGGGTTTTTTGTTTGTTTTGTTTGGGGGTTTTTGTGGTTTTTTTGTTTGGTTGGTTTGTTTGTGGTTTTTTGTTTGTTTTTGCTGTCATGGTATATTTAAATATATATCATGATATATCTGTAGACTGATGTGAGAGCAGCAACATGAGCAGGAAGAAATTTTCAGTGAGATCATTCAGAGCTTTTTCTCTCAGAAGCTGTTGGAATTCCACCTATATGATCAAGAACGTGTGTACTGCAGTGTCTTTTCAATAGATCTTGGTTAGTATCTTGGGTATTTAGATATATTTCTATCAGTACAGAAGTTTTCTGGAAACCTATAACCAACTTCCAGCTTTCAGCTCTGCACCTGTACTACCTGTCTCTTTCCTACTTTTTCCTCTGTACTAAACCTGATTCTTTGTTGATGTTTGATGGATCACTGTAAAGGAAGGGAATGACTCCTCTTCAGGCAAACAGTAAAACACAAATACCAAAAAACAAAACTGAAACATCAATTGTTTATTGGAAGCCCCTTTCTACAGCCAAAGCTCTGACTTTGAAGTCATGTGCCCCCCATTGTGTATTACCATTTGCATCATGTCAGAAAGTCTAGGAATAGCAGTGATCTTTCCCAAAGGCTCTCGTTTGAAGCATTGAAAGTTTTTTCCTTGCCTCAGAAAATTCAATAGCCAAGAACCTCACAGTATGCAGAAAAACTCCTAGTGATATGATTCTAACACTGAAAGGAAGCAAAGTGGCATATATTGTTTTATTGGCAGGGAAAAGGTTGTCTTTAAAAATATATATGCCTTTTGCATATGCTTTGTGACAGACATACAGCCTGAAGACTGGCACGTGGCAAGGGGAAAGCAATAAAAAATGCATAATGATATTATAAATATTTATAAAATAGCTAGATGAGTATAATATGACAGGGAGAAGCCAAGAAGGCTTTTAGAATAGCAAATCTGTGCTCTAAAATATATTGGAATTGTTCTGAGTGAGTTACAATGTGGTAAAAAGTCATTGCATAGGCAGTGCATAGGCTATCAGGGATATTCACAACACTTTGATAGAAGTCCTTTTCAAAGCAACCATGAGAAGTTTCATCAAAGAAGTTCAGCTTAATAGTTTTAGAAAGAAGGGAAAGAAAAAAGTTTTCAGAAAGGATGAGATTATTCACTGATGTTGCTAGTAGAAACTTGTAGGCATTGTTGATTGATTGATTGATTGATTGATTTGTAACTTAGGACAGGTTTCCAGCAGGATTAAAAGTGATCCAGCTTTATTCAAAGATCAAGAATTTTCCAAGTCTGCTAAAAGACTTTTTTACTATATTTTTTCATATAACTGCCTGTTCACATAGTTGTGCACATGTTAATACATACTTTGTAAGTTATGCCAGTAAGACTGCTAGGTTTATAAGCATCAAATAGAAAAACAAGAGGGGAGAAGAATTTGGTTCCTTAAATGCATGTAAAAATTTCCTGTAGTCATCCTCCTTTCCTGTAGAAATCAGGCCTTAAGTGCATGGCTAATTCTTCTACAGGAGGACATTTGACTTTGGGACTTGAGTCCATTTATTCTCTGTGTTGATGTAAATATCAAGAATAAGCTGGAGGTTTTTAGGGAGGAATTTATTCTTTCCTGCTTTTGCTGCAGATGGTTGAATTTGCTCAAGAGCTGCAAAAGTACATAATGAAAAAGAAAATTATACTAAAAATGGAAGAAACTATGCAAGAGACAAACTTGTTCTGCCTTTAGCAAAAGGCTCACAAAAGTTTCTTCAATGGAGATACCTATATCTGGGGACAGGTTATTTTTGCTGCTGATTCCTTGCTTACAGAATCCTCTTTCCTGTTAGTCTAAACAGAGCACAATGTCATTAATGGTTGGGTCAGGGTGCTAATTATCTTTTGAAAAATAGATGGGCAGACAATCCAGGAGATAGATGCTTCCTAATTTGTTAAGGGCTTTTAAAGATAAATGGCCTTGAAGTAGATTTGTTTTCAAATGAATAGCCAGTAGAGTGCTCGGAGCAGTGGCACAGTGAGCTCTCATCAGTTTTTCTCAGAGTAATGGGTGTTGCATATTCTGTCTGTTGATGTGGTCCTTGCCATCAGATGTCCCAATTTATTAATAGTTTTTAGGGCAATGGTTGTTAATTATTGCAGCTCAATTTTATTACTGTTTTACATCTACTGAGGACTGAGCTTTGTGTGCAGCTTTATATTAACTCAGCAGGCACCATTAAAATACTGACATTTAGGCTCATTTTGGCAGCATTAATCATAGCATTTTATCATGCATTAATTGTATGAAATGACTGGTTTGAAATGACTGGAATGTTCACTTCTTTAAGAGCAGGTGAAACAATAATTTCCATTTCATCACTTTTTCAACCCATAACTGTACTTTTAAAAACCCAAAAACCAGACAATGCTGAACACATAACCCCACCCCCATCTCCTAATTGTGTGTGCTGGGGGCACCTGCTTGGCTTCTTTGCAATGACTGAACATGTAAGACCCAGCAGCTCTTACAGGCCTCACCGGAAGCTGTTGGAGTGTCATCTCTGAAAATCAGCCTCAGAAATCTCCGTGTGGACACCAACAGTCAGGCCTTGGCTTCAAAAATGTACCCTAATATATATAACAAGAGTACAATGATGTACAAATCCCAATGTGCAAAAAAAGCTGGAATCTATGGCTGTTTCCATATGCTGATAAGGCTTAAGGGTTTAAAACAGGCACAGAAATGCCTTTTGTGATTCACTAGCAAGAACAGGCTTACAGCACCCATGTCCGTTTGTATTACCATACCAGTAACAGAACCTGGGATATTTGCTGGCTATTTTCAATGGAGGGCATCACTAGATGATTATGTTTAACACAAAGAGTTGGCAGCCTTTCTCACTTAACAATCATTAGGAGATCTGCTGCTGAGGTCCCATTCTGTGAGGCAGCTGGAAATTGGCACTTAGTTTCAATGTATTGTTTTCTGCCTTTCTCTTAAAGTTCAAGGACAAGGCAAAACTGTTCAGACTACACAAAGAAAAAACTTTCTCACTCTCCTGTGTTTACTTGGTCCTTCCACCTCTCCATTTATTCCCTATGAAAGTTTATTCCCCTTTATATACATTAATTAAATGGAAGTGAGGCCCGTGTCAGCAAAGATGCAAGCAGAAGACATGAAGAAAAGTATTTGAGTGCACCAGGCAGAAGATAGCTGTGATAGTCATGTTGATTTTTTACTGGAGTAAAAATCATCTAGGTCTTTATTTATGTTTCCCTTGATACATGTGAAGGAGGACAATACTGTTGCTTCTGTTTTAGGAAACTGAGGCATCGAATGGGTCAGTGGGGAGGGAAACCCTAAATCACTCAAAAGAAAAGGTGCAGAAGATGCAGAACAGTGGTATCCCAGTGTGCTAACCTTCACTTCATTCTCCTCACCATGCATTTAATTATTTTAAAGACTGCCCCTCCCAACTCCCATCCCTAGATGTTCCTTCAACTTCAGGAATTTGGGCAGCTGTATTTTTCTTGATAACATCATATGGCTTAAGCCACAGGCTTCTGCTGTAGCCTTCTGCCTCCTGTTATACTGGATCTTCTCAAAAGACTTTCTAGTGATAGAGGTTTTCTTTTTTCAGTTACAGTGGTTTCACATGACCAAATAATATTCATTAACTTGATTGCCTAAGGTTATCAAGCTCCAGGGGAAACTTGTATTCCTATATGATTGGCAAGATAATTAGGAAGTGAAATAATGCAAATCCCACCACAGGCAGCCATCAAAAGATTTACGTATTTACTCTTTAAATTCAAAGTGTATCGTATTATATGTAATTTTTTTTCTTTTAAGGCTTTTCTATCTGTAGGTTTATTATCGACCTTCACAGTGCACGTTTTGCAGGGGCGGGAGGCTTTATGAGGTCAATCAAGTTGGGCTGGTAAATCCACTGAGATTTTTGGTCTGCAGTATCACCTAGATAACATAGGTTAAAGTACACTTTTGCTTTTATTAGCTTGTGTTTTTAAGCTCCTGGGTCATGGCCTTTCATTCTTCATTTGTAATGTATCTACCACAGTTAGAGTTTCTAATGATATGAAAGCACAGGCGCAGAAGCCGTTGATGGCAGCAAGAGTTCTGCATCCTCCAGGAGGGTGGAATATTGGATGTAGGTTAGAGACATCTTTATATGGAGTCTCCTCCAGCCTTCCCCATTAACAGAGACCAGGGTGAAGCTCATATCAGTAATTGCTGCATTCAGGCAGCAGCAGCGAGTGGGAGATTAAATGAGAGAGCTGTTGAGGATGGCCTTCAGTAAATAAAAGTCACTTATAAATTGAACATTTAGTAAAACCCTACCAAGTAAATGGTATCTTATGAGGTTCTGACAGCTTCTCAATCTGACAGTGGTAAAACCTAAGAAGCAAGGAAATTAGTGGAGTTACTCTGATGTGGTTGGACTAAAATTAATCTGGCAAAAAGAAGATTTAAAAAAAGGACAAAAAATCAGTATTCTTGCTAATGAGAACCAACATTTATCTTACAGGGAACCTGAAGTTTTGCCTTCTGATTCTGAACCAGCCTTTCAACAAAGGTCATTTTCATTGTCTGTGGAGCAGAGGTAATAATAACTTACATACATCTTCATTTGCTTATTTTCTTAGCTGTTACCCAGCTAATGTACTTCATGTCTCTTGAATTGCAGTGTGGCAATTTCTTCTTTACTGGAGCAACCTTCTGGTGAGGGTGTGAATTAGCAGAGTATGTTCCTTGTTGCTGAATGCAGCAAATGAGCTGATTATGCAAATTCTGCATCCCTGCATTGCATATGTCAGTGGCAACTTTGTGGACTGATCTGTGTAAGACTGTAGCTTTTCAGAGGCTTCTTAGGAATGATCATTGTTTTGCTGACAAAGTGTAGCAGGTCAACGGTGCATTTAAGAGTCTGGAAGTGAGCATTTCCTTAAAGGTCATCAGTGAAATGTGTTATATTTAATCAAAATAAAATGAATCGTGTAGATATTAAGTTGTGAAAGCAGTGGGGAATTTGCATGCTTGTCAGAAATATGCAAATCATATTTCACTACCCCTTTGTTAAATATGCACAGTGCTAATCATCATCTCTGGTATGATAGCTTCAGATTTACTGACATTTTGTGGAGATATGTAAATCCTTACAAGCTTGGAGCTATTAATTTCTCCGTGCAGGAATGTAGTCCTTCAGAAGCTTTCTGAAAAGCCACAGGAACTGTCTCTAACTTGTTCCCAGGATGGGAACCTTGCAAAGAGATTCCTCCTAACTGGAGCAGATAGAGCTGTTTGGTTGCACCATAGGCGTAAGGACTGGCAGGGGGTAGCTGTACAGTTTAAATGAATTGGAATAAGGGATGAAGTGAGCTGAATGTATTTATAACTCTTAATTCCAGTAAACCCAAATTAGGTACCTATATAGCCAGAGGAGTGATAAAAAAAGGGAGTTGTGCAAGATGCTTCAAAGCATCTGAACAAGTGCTGTACCCCAAACAGACTCACTTTCATTTGCATAATCAGCAAGAAAGTGAGAAGTGCTCAGTGGAAGGGCTGTCCAGTTATTTTATAGATGTGATTCTACATATTTTTTCATTTAAAAAGATATACTGAAACACCTGCTCTGTATTAAATAGAGAAGAAACCAAGGTGAAGTATTTGATCTTATTTCTTTGTCCCACCTTTACTGTTTGGGGACTGGGGTTAAAAAAAGAGTCAGTAAACCAGACATTCACAGCTTCTGAATGGCAGTATTTAGTGTCTTGTAGTACCTTGCATGTATTTCTTTTTTGCTGTATTTTGTTGATCAGACTTTTTTTTTTGTCTGCCCTTTGGAGTTTTAAGTCTTTCTCTTTTGAGCAAACCTTGGGGCATAGAGTGCTTCTTCCTGTAACACTAATGAGCCTTTAACTGTAGTGCTTCTGTGAAGGGTTAAAATAAGGAGCTGAATAAAATCAAGTTGGCCAAAGACTGTCTTGTTTGAAACTACCTTAATGGGTTCCTGTTCTTTGAGCATAACTGTGTTGAAAGTGATCACTCGTGCTGTAAATAAGTTTTCCAAAGAATGTGTGGGAGAAGCAGAAGTCCTAATTAAGCTACTAAGACTTTTGCTGGTAGATTATTTTAAGAAATAGGTGGATATTTTCTATCTAAGTAAAATGAAAGATGGAGCTGGTTACATGGTAAGCATGAAATGCTTTTCTTCAAAGCATCTCAGCTTCCGCAAACCTTAGTGAGTCCCGGACAAGGTTTTGGTAATGCCTGGCTTACAGTGCCAGTGGACTACTTTAGATGTCAGCAGTTTTCTGGATCCTGCTTCTGAAGGAGCGTTAGCACAGGGACTGTTGCAGGACTAGGAGAACCTGGGGGTTTGTTATGTGAACTGAAAGAAGTTCTGAAAGAATCATCCTTAGGAAGAGTGCTCAGTGACCAGCTGTATATGCTTGAGATATCATAAAGGAGAGATGAGAAGGAAATAATGAAGCTGTTAATCCACAGAATACTGCCAGCTACACAAACTGGGGGTGAAAAGGAGAGAAAATGCAAAGGAAAAAGAAGATAAAATATCGTCCCACTTCTCTGAGTTACAGGAATCTTGGGTGTTATACTGAGTACAAAATGCTGAGATGTGTTTTTTTCAAGTAGGTTGTGCCCTATCAAAATAACTTCTTTCATTAGCCCTGTCAGTTTAGTGTCAAGTAAAAATGATGTGATGTGATATGTCTTAAGTTTAAAAAAAAAAATAAAAATCATCAATAAGTGGCTATTCTAGGCTAAAATCATCCCAGGTGTAACTCCTCTCGACCTCAAGAAAACGTGGTTGCACCTAATTAACCTTTGTCTTATTACACACGTGTATGAAATCTATTTTTACTGACATACTTTCAAAAGAACTATTTCAGTCTGTACCAGTTTGCATGAACTTCCCTGTGCTTTGTGAAGGACACTGAAATCAGATTCATCACTTCAGGAGACATCTTTTACCATTCTTGCCATACAAGCTGGATACGTGGCAATAGTGAAGCAGTACAAGCTAAGGACTATATGATTTTAGTCTATTATGTATCATTACTGTAGTAAATCAATCTAGAATATATTCACTTGTTTGGTGTTTGATACAGTCATGTGATTAGTGCTGTCCTAAAAGCAGGATGGATGTAATGCTGGAGAAGGGATAGTTTGCAAAAGCAGGATGACGACTAATATGGCAGAAAATACTGGTTGTTCCCTGGAGGATTTATTGGGTTTCGTATAGTGAAAAGGGGACAAACCAAATAGAAGGAGAATTTAAAGAGAAAAGGTCAGTAAAGGGGAATAGGTAATGTGGAAAATATATGGAAGGGTCAGGGCCCTGCTTTTCTCAGAGCTGCACATCTTTCCGTCTGTGAGTTTTCTGTAAGGAAGGCTGGATCCAGTGGGCCTTACCTTAACAACACTGTCACACATGCTAAATTCCTGCTTATGCAAAGTTTCTAGCTCCTGGTTTGAATCCTGTTTAATAATAAAAAAAAAATGGTTGTGAAAAAATCCAGTTTGAATTAGTCTCTCTGGCTACTTTTCCAGTGATTTCAAATGTAAATATCTCTTTCACGGAATTGACTGTGAGTTGAAAGTCTGAAGCTGTCTTTATGTTAAGTTTGAAAAGTACAGAAGCCCAGGTTTTAGTGGCTGAAAACAGAATGGGCTTTCTGGGGTGCAAAAGAAAGTTCTGAGACTTTGATTTTGCTCTTTAAAATCTCTTTAATCAGAAATGCAATGACTTACTTATTCCAAGAATTTCAGCTATGTCTCGTGATTGCAAGTGCTCTGGTTTTTTGATGTCTCCCCAGGGAAGAGGGAGAATTATTGCTGAGAAATCACCTCAGTGAAATTGTCTTAAGTTCAGCATCTGAAAATTGGGGTTTTTTTCTGAAAACATTACCCCTACAAGCTACTCAAACAATCCAGAATTGTCTTCATGTCCCTGCTTTACAATAGGATGTTACATGGCTGTACATTGCAGAGTACTTTCCACTCTTAACTGTTGACAGTGACAGCTTTAAAGAACAAGGAGTTATGCTCTGGAAAATAAGATTATCATTTTAAAAGTCAGAGTGAAATGGCAACATTCTACAGCAATCTGTAAAGCTGTGCTTTACAGTAGGAAAATGAGTCCGTGGGTATTTTTTAGTTCTCACAGTGGTTGTGATGCACTGGCCATTGTGCCTCCTTCAAAAGGACTGTGATTTCTTTCCACAAATAAACTCTTTCTGTGAAAGCTTTTAATCAAACAAAACATGTTGAACGACTTTAAATACTAGCCATTCATACTACCAAATGTACTTTGCTGATGTATTAAAATAAGCTACCAACATCCCTTTGGAATGGGCTGACTGAATCCTGACTTGTGGGAGGTGGGTTTAATGTTGGACAAGCAGATGGGAAGGAGACATCTATGCAACCAGGCTGCAAAAATGTCTGTCCTTCAGGTGCATGTCTGTTAATAGTCTCTTCCATGGACCATTCTTTTCAGTGAAGGAACTTGGGGTCTAGCTCTGTCTTCTCACGCTGGTCTATAGACAACATGACCAGCCACTTCATATGCATAATATATAGGTATTTTGTGACACCTTGTAGATCACGACAACGGAGGAGCTCCAGAAAGAGGAATGTTGCTCATCTTGGAGAGTTCAGCTCTGTATTTTGTGGGGGGTCTATATACTGAGATAGTAGAAATCATTCTTCTACAGCAGCAGTGTAGTAAGTCAAATCCAAACTCTGTTAAATTGTCTTCATGTAAATGGTATTTTCTTAGACTATTTCTATTGTGATCGCTTATCCATAAACTGAGTTTTTCGCAATTTTCCATCTCTATCAATACCCATATTGCAACAATCAAAGCAGCTGTTGCATTCTGAATCTTATCTTGATGATCATCAGGCAACTTTCCTGTCAAGGCCAGCCTACTCTTTGGTGAAAATGCTGATAATGAATGGTTGGTTAGCACCTAGAGGTGACTGTGCATTGCAAAAAATCTCCTCTTAGTAAATAATCAAGTCAGGAAAGGTGCTGATTTGTGTCACCAATTTCCGAGTCATCTGTCTTTGAATGCCACATGCTCCCATACATTTTATGTTCCACATGGTTTTGTCTGCAATGTAATTGGTGATTGATATTTTGAATGTCTTCAGTTGAGGTCCAAGAGCTATGTGTAAAGGGGAATAAGATACAAGTGGCAATATAAAGTTCAGGTATCAGTTCAGATGTACAGAGGGGAAGGTAACAGATTAGTTGGAACAGTTTTACTGTCTCAGAGCAGAAAAAAAGATAATGTAGTTTAATAAGAGGAGGGGAAATAAACTGACTTTCCCTGGTGCTATTTTTTTCTTCTCTGTGATTGATACCTTTTCCTCATTGTCTTTAGGGGTTGAACTCACCTACACTTTCAGAATTATTAGTACACGCAGCCATTCACTTGCCCTTTTACTTGTCATCAATGAACTTGCCTTGTTGGCATATGGCGAGCTTTTTTTCTCACCTTTTATTTTCATTTCTAGCTGAACTTACTTGTAATATATCTCAAATTTGTACTGGACCCAGAATTGGCAGTTGGCATAAAACTTGAGGGAATTCAGAGCAGCTACTATTAATAAATAGGAAAATGTTCATAAAAATGGTGATTGGGATGTCACATGGACTTGTATGCTTTATTGCACTTTCCAGCAGGCATCTTAGACTAGCAGTAACTCTTACTGCTGGCCTCAGCTAAACTATTCTTTTCTCTCCTCCAAACAGAGGGACTCTGTTCTACTAAAACGTCAATATCAAGTTCGTTTTTCCATATTTGAATCAAAACAGGAGTATAATTTCTAGTTTGTATTTAATAACTTAAATTTGATGTTCTGTGCCACTTAATTTAGATTTAAACAAGATTTTGTTATGGTGATATGCCTGTTGTTAGATTGCATGCAGTGAGTTAGGTCCTACAACTACAGGAGTCTCAGAGGAGTAATTTCAAATGTTCTTGAGGGTAGGGAATCTATGATATACTTTAGGAACAAGAAAATATGCCCCTCTCTAGGGCTGGCTAGTCCCATGCTTTAGGCTTGGAAATGAAACACAGAATCATTTGGAAAAGACCTCCAAGATCATCAAGACCAACCTTTGATTGATCACCACCTGGCACATGGCACTACATGCCACATCCAGTCGTTTCTTGAACATCTCATAGGGCTGTGACTTTATCACTTCCGTGGGCAGCCCATTCCAATATTTAACAACCCTTTCTGTGAAGAAATTCCTTCTGATGTCCAGCCTGAACCTTCCCTGGAGCAGCTCGAGGCTACATCCTCTCATCCCGTCACTTGTTATCTGGGAGAAGAGGCTGACCCCCACCTGGCTACAACCTGCTTTCAGGCAATTGTAGAGAGTGATAAGGTCTCCCCTGAGCCTCCTTTTCTCCAGGCTACAACCCCAGCTCCCTCAGCTGCTCCTCATAGGAATTGTGTTCCAGACCCTTCATCAGCCTTGTAGCCCTTCTCTGGACATGTTCCAGCACCTCAATGTCTTTCTTGAAATGAGACAAGACAGAACTGGACACAGGACTCAAGGAACAAAGTAGGATCTGGATCATAGGACATGCAGTAATTTGCACTAGCAGGGATTTTGGGATGAGAGTTTTTGTAGACTACGCTTTGCCTATGACTTGGTGTATAAGCTTGATTTCTACCAGATTTTCAGTGGTGAACTGGAAGCTTAAACTTATCTTTAGAAAACCACGCTTAAAACGCCAGAAATATGATAAAATTATTCTATTTGTGACATATATATTGTTAGTGCCTTTCTGGTTTGGAATTTGGACTCTTGAGAGACATAGCCTAGGTGTGTGGACAATTTAAAAGGTAGGTCTCGCTGATTTTTGTGAATTTTTAGATAGTTATTGGCAAAGCTGAGGACAGAGCTGATCTTCTAGGCCTTTTGCAGAGTTCAAGTTCTCTCACTGTAGTAGATGCTGTGACAGAATGAGGTCTCTTGATAAAATTTGAGACATAGTAAGCTAGATATGTTTTGTTGTTGATTTTAGTTCTCTGCAAATCCAGCAGCAGGAAATTCTGAGATCTGAGAGGATTTTTTGTTTGTTTTATGGAATTGAGATTTTGTTTGAAAAGTGAAAAAATAAAAAAAAAGAGTAATTAAGATTCCCTTCTGTGATGCTCTGAAAAACTAAACCTTGATGAGCTGAAGTACAGAGTAACAGAACAATAGAGAATTACTTTGAAGTACTAGTGAGAAGCATAACAGATGATTACAGCACAAGGAAAAAATGGGAGGTTATTACAGAGCTTTTTCTATGAAGCCAGGATGCAAATACCATTAGGGGAGTTCTATTGTCACAAGATTTGCTGTATAGAAGTCTTTGATAGCATCATGCTATATATCTGGTTACCATGATGTTTCCCAGAGGACTGTTGAAAGAAGGCGCTTTGGAAAATATTGTCAGGAGAGTGCTTTGGAGCACCCCAAGCAGAAAGAGAAGCATAAGGCAATAGAAAAACAAGATGATTCATGGCTCATTTTGTTAGTGATTGAAGAAGAGCAGTGGTCCTGGGAATGAAGTCAAGAAGGAGAGGTGAATGCATGAGGTTAGCATAACTAAGACCTGTGACAGAAAAGAACAGGTTCTTAATTCATAAAAGGAACTCTTGGATTTTCACTGCCTGCAGCTACACAGTGAAAAGCATTTAAAAGGTTTGTAGGTTACGGGGTGGGTTCGGTCGGGACGGAGACGGCCGGACGTAGACGGATGGAGACGGATGGAGAGATCTCTATAAGCAGGTCTTGGGACACAGTCGGTTTATTGTAAAGGGCGTGGGTATTGGGGCACTGCTCAGAGCTGCTAGACTCAACTCTGAGCAGGCCCAAGAGAGCAAGAGAGTGAACGGGTGAGAGAGAGAGGGTGTAAGAGCAAGAGTGGAAGTGGAAGAGAGGAAAGGAGTGAATAGAAGAGAGAATGGAAGTGAGAATGAATAGAAGTGTCTGAAGTCCTGGTTACAATACAATAAATCATCTTCTGTACTGAATATTCTAATTGTCACTAACCAATCTAATACAAGATACAAATCCTATAGCATTTACATACAGCCTATAAGAGTTCTTATATTACCATAGAGTGTTACATCTTAACTTCTAAAAACTACTCTTTGGACCCCTTCTGCTGAGCTAGTAGGGTCTGCTCTGACCCTTGGACCTGCCTGCAAGCAGAGGGTATTGTTCAATCAAGAGGGGATTATCTTCAGTGGCCATACCATTGTTTTCTAGTTGTTCAGTAACTAAGACTTGGTATTTCAAAAGTGGCTTTCATTTCGATGTTGCCTGTAGTTTTCATATTCCCAAAATCTTTTGTCAGGCAATCATATTTCCAAGGTTTTCCTGTTTCATCTTCCCCAACATCTCCCCCTTTTCGATGGACAATTAAGATATTAGACATAGTCCTACTCGTCATTTTTTGCACACACTGAAGTATACAAGGTACTGCTACTAAAACTATAATTATTACTACTAGAATAATCAAGCCTATTTTACAGAGTTCCCTTAGCCAAGGTGCAAAGCTCCAACCATCAAACAAACTGTCTAGCCAGGACGAGTTATCTGTTGTAATTTGGTTAGCTAGGTCCCTTAGGTTTTGTAACTGTTTGTGAATGGAAACAGAATGATCGGATAAGTTCATACAGCATAATCCTTCAAAATCTTCACAGCCATGTCCATGTGCTAATAAAAGATAATCAATGGCAGCTCTATTTTGTAAAGTGGCATGTCTGACTGCCTCTTCATCGGTTAACAAATCACTGATCATAGTAGAGGTGGCATTTACCTCCTTGCTGAGCCAACATCCCAACTTGTTTAACTGTTTTAGTGCAATTGAGGAACTTAACTGAGGAAGAAAAATGCTCGCAACAATTGATTTTTCAGAGTTCCAAGGATGAAAGTCACTATCACAGTCGCTCTCATATTGATGTCCCCAGGAAGATCTAATCTTTCTGTTTTTCTTTTTGATTACTTCTTTGACACTGGGAGCAATAATTGTAAGCTGTCCCAGAGCACAAGGGCCACCATCTATTTTTGAAGGTATACCTTGCCAGGCTCTGTCTCCACAGATGAGCCAAATTCCTCTAGGGAATCGAATAGGAGGTTTGTTGAAACGATCTGCATGAGGTTCATCATATATAAGAAGCTTAGCTTGGTTGCACCAAGAAGTTACATTGCTATAAGCTGGGTGATATGGGGTAACATTTAAATGAGGACCGTTTTCTCCTAGAAAGTGAAAGAAATAGCAGGTATCCATAGTTAATGAGCCTAGGATTTCTAGCTCTTGAAGGTCAGATTTATCAATTTTAGAATTATCAATATAAGTTTGGTGTTTATGGCTGGTAGTTGGAGAAATGTGATCATCATATGGCCAATATTTATCAAAAGTAACATTATCAAAACCTTCTGGTAGAGGTATTCCAACTAAACAGGTTGAAAAAGGTTTGTCAGGGCTTGTGTCAGATAGACAGATGGTATCGGAGCCTGCAGATTTGGCTAGAGCAACCCAGACATTTGTCTTTGGTTGATTTACGGGTAAAGCTTCACTATAAAAACTAAAACATAAGAATAAAAGCAACATGCACGCGCGCAAATGAGAAAACTCCATTATTTTCTTGAGCTGTTTTTGGCAGATCGCTTTCTTCTGGTGATTCTGCGCACTTCAGGTTTGGGTGCTTGCTTCCTGGCTTCCACTTGCAGGGTCACTGGCTGGTGTGGAGGCGTCGGCAGGTTTTGATGTGTGGTATGGCTTCACGTTTTTTGCTGGAACCCACTTGAGCTCTCCACCTGTGGAAACACATGCAAACCCCTTCCCCCATGTTATAAGATTGTATGGTCCTTCTATTTTTCCTGATTCCAGATTCTTGATTAAAACTAGGGGGTGCTCTTTCAGTTTTGCTTTTTTGTTGTTTAAGAAGTGTCTATAGATGGGGGGGTCAGGCTCTTCTGCAGAGCTATTCAAAAAATTATAAACATACAAAGCCTTATTCAACCTCCTTTGAGGTGTATCCTGGGCTTCTCCCCCTTTCTGTTGATTTAAAATGCGTTTTAAAGTTCGATGTGTTCCTTTTAGGGTACTTTTTGGCAGTTGTTTAAAATACGGTGAGCAAATACCACTGTATCTTACAGCACTTTTTAGTTCTTTAATTTCGAGAGTGTGGATAGCAGCCCACGTTTTAGGACTGGCAGGCTGTTGGCTAGCTATCACAGGCTTAGTTAATAGACTAAGACTTTCATCTTTATAGATTTGAGGTCTTATTTCATGGCAATCTGTTAATTTAGAATAATCTGAGCACTTTGGAGGATTTTTTGATTCAGAAGGTAGCGCTGACAAACTTTCAGAACTCATTTTCTCTTTCTGGGTTGCAAGATTCCCGTCGCTCGCTGGTGGGACTTTGGGGCTTATTGCAAACAAATCTGGCTGCTTTTCAGAGTTTACTCGTGTTAGATTTAAAGCATCAGCTCCGGCAGGGGGGCTCTCCGTCTCCCCTGCCACTGGAGTTGCATCACTGCTCTGCGTTCCCCCCCTGTTCGCGGCTTCTGAGGCGGGGCTGAGCTGCGCGGAGGGATACGGCTGGGCGGCGGAGGGATACGGCTGTACGGTGTCGGGGGACCCCGGCAGGGGCGGCTGCGGCGCGGGGATGGGACCCGGCAGGGGCAGCGATGATGACACAGCAGAGCTCGGGAGTGGCGCAGCCGATCTCGGTGGCGGCGGGCGAGGAGGATGCGCGGCTGGATGCGCGGCTGGTCCCAGGAGTTGCAGCAATCGCGCATGCGTATGTTGCAGCGATTGCGCATGCGCATGTTGCATCATCAGGTCCGCGCGGCAGGATGTAATGGCCGCAGCCCGCGTGGCGGATGGTTCAGGCGGAGCGGGAGATGGCAGGACTGCAGAACCAGGGGCTGGGGCTGTGGTCGCGGCGTGCTGCTGCTGGAAGCTTGTAGGCTGGGCTGGGGTGGGTGGTGGCGGAGCGGCGGTGCCGGGAGGCGGAGCTGGAGCAGGGGCAGGCACGGGGGAGACTGCAGACCTCCGTGCAGGCAGCGCGGCACCGGGACCAAGTGGCTCGTGGAGCTGGGGCGCTCCCAGCGCAAGCGGTGGTGTGCCGGGATCGGGGAACGGCACAGAAACGGCAGCCGGGGCGGAAGTAGACACAGGCGGCTGTGCTGCCACGGGGCTGGGCGACCGCTCGGGGCGTGCCGTGTGCGCTTGAACGGCAGGGTGGGGAGGTAGGGTTCCTGCGGTAAGGTGCACAGAGGGTGCCGGAGACAGCAGCGCGGCCGTGGCCCGCGCTCTGGGCACCAGTGTTTCGGGAGCGGCAGGGGACTGTGAAGACGCAGCAGCAGCGGACGCGGATGGAACAATGGCTATCATCGGCACTGTGTGGGGGGGGGGGACCTGGGGGGCTGGAAGAAGGGTCGCCGCTTGGCTTTGGGGGGGGCCGGCTATGATGGCAGCCATGGCCATAACCGGCGCGGCTGGGGGAGGGGTAACACCCGTAGGTAGCAGGGGGGTAGGCGCTGGCCCCGCCGGGGTACCGCCGGGGGGCGGGGCCATCATGATGTCAGCAGCGGGGGGTGGGGTAGCAGTGACGGCAGCAGGGGGGGGTGGAGCCGCGATGACGGAACCGGGGGAGGGGCACGGGGGGGCAGGGGCAAGGGGCGGGGCCGCGGAGACGCTGGCACTGAGGGCGGGGGCCGCGGGGGATGGGGCAGCAGGGGCCGCGGGGGATGGGAGAGCAGAGACGCGCGGGATGGCGGGGGCGGGGATGGCGGGAGGGGCCGTAGGGTTCGGTGGGGTGGCTGGGGCCGGGGTAAGGGGTGCGGGGGCCGCGAGCGCGGGGGGCGGGGTGGCGCGAGTCAGGCGGACCGCGGGTACCGGAGCCACGGGGTCCGGCGGAGGGGCGGGGGCCATGCTCCGCTGCGGGCTCGCGGCGGCAAGGGGCGGACTAGCAGCCGGAGCCGGGCCTGGCGGGGTGACTGCTGCCAGCGGCGCCACCGCAGCAAACAGCTCTACCAGCGCTCTGCAAGCTGGGAGCAGCTGCGCGGCGGCCATATCCCGGTAGGAGATATTATTAAAGAGTTTAACTCCCACTGTGTCCCAAAAGTCTCTTGTAAAGACGGCTGAACGGTCAGCATTTGGGAAATTAAGTCGGGTCCATTCTAGAAGATTTTTTAGCTCATGTTTAGGCAACTGACTTGGACCAGAACTTATAAGTAAATGCTTAAGTTGCTTATAGAGATCTCTGTCATGGGCAGAGTGGGTTTGTCCCATTTTTTAGACCAGTATGATACTCACTTAGGTGATGTCGCAGGAGCAGCGTCCTTACTCAGATGTCTGTCGTGGGGGGATGGCCAGTCACTCCACTCAGCACTCAGGACGCCGCTTTTCGGTCCTTTCCCAGAGCTCCGGTTTCAGGCGTCGCTTGGCAACGGCTTTCCGTGCTCAGGACCTCACGGGTGGGTCCGCACTGAGCTCCAGCGCGGGCGGTGCTCAGCACTACTCGCCTGTGCTCGGGGCGTGCGGCAGATTTCCCTCCGCAGAGCTCCGGTCAGTACTGCTTAGCAGCGTGTCCGTGCTCGAGGGGTGATACGGCAGACCTCCTCTAAGAGCTCCAGGGGGCCGCTGCGCAGCAGTGGCGGCCCGTGCTCGAGGACTGCCAGGCAATTGCCTCCAAGAGCTCCAGGTAATCCCCGTGCTCGAAGGCTGCCTCAGCAGAATTACAGAGCTCCAGCTATTACGATGCGCAGCATCGGTATGCCGTGCTCACGACACGTTCTAGGTGGCTATAACTGGTCTTTTAGTTACCGTCCATGGAGAAAAGTCCTACAGATGGAGAAAGCTGAACCGGGCGTTCAATCACGTTGTGCGCCAGGCTGCAGGTGCTGGGTGTGGGTTCGGCAATCACGGTGGGCGCCAGACTGTAGGTTACTGGGCGGGTTCGGTCGGGACGGAGACGGCCGGACGTAGACGGATGGAGACGGATGGAGAGATCTCTATAAGCAGGTCTTGGGACACAGTCGGTTTATTGTAAAGGGCGTGGGTATTGGGGCACTGCTCAGAGCTGCTAGACTCAGCTCTGAGCAGGCCCAAGAGAGCAAGAGAGTGAACGGGTGAGAGAGAGAGGGTGTAAGAGCAAGAGTGGAAGTGGAAGAGAGGAAAGGAGTGAATAGAAGAGAGAATGGAAGTGAGAATGAATAGAAGTGTCTGAAGTCCTGGTTACAATACAATAAATCATCTTCTGTACTGAATATTCTAATTGTCACTAACCAATCTAATACAAGATACAAATCCTATAGCATTTACATACAGCCTATAAGAGTTCTTATATTACCATAGAGTGTTACATCTTAACTTCTAAAAACTACTCTTTGGACCCCTTCTGCTGAGCTAGTAGGGTCTGCTCTGACCCTTGGACCTGCCTGCAAGCAGAGGGTATTGTTCAATCAAGAGGGGATTATCTTCAGTGGCCATACCATTGTTTTCCAGTTGTTCAGTAACTAAGACTTGGTATTTCAAAAGTGCCTTTCATTTCGATGTCGCCTGTAGTTTTCATATTCCCAAAATCTTTTGTCAGGCAATCATATTTCCAAGGTTTTCCTGTTTCATCTTCCCCAACAAAGGTTGTTTCTCTGGGAGTTACTACAGGTCAAAAGTATTATTTTCATAGCTAGAGCTCAGCATGAATCCATTCCTAAGGTGAAGTGTAAGGTCTTGTAAAATATGGATGTTATCTAGTGTTGCTGGTGTCAGGGTCTTCTCACTGGCTGTGATGGCCTTTGGATCGAACCCTTGTGTTGTAGTCTTCCTTTTTCTCTTACTCCAGGGTTGCCTTAGGCCAGACAAACCTTTTTTTAATAATAAGGGGGAAAAAAAAGAAAAAAACAAAAAAGAAAAAAGTCCCAAGAAACCCACAGTGGTACAAATGGCTCACCTTGGTCCAACGCTTATTTCCAATGCTTTTTAAAAGTGGATCTTGGCTTTTTAATTTGCTTGAGTCTTGTTATATTTCCAGATTTTGAATTTTAAAAGTTTTAATTACTTTATTACCGTGACTGCAATTATAAGTAACTCATCCAGTGAACAGTTTAACTCTTCTGTAATATGTTGAGATGATGCTAGTATTATTAGCTACTTGACTGATGGCATGTGTATCCTTCACTATGTTCAGTGCCTGAAGGGACATCAGTAATTTGAGAATATGGATGGTGGGTTGCTGGTTTTCTCATCTGAATGGTTTACACGCTGTCTTGTGCTCACCCATATTATCAAGTATTAAAATTGAACTGTAAATTCATGTAAGTCAGAAAATAGCTAACTTTTCTGCTCTACTCATCATCTCTTTTGTGCAGTAGGCTGTTTTGTTAGATTTCAGCAGTGTATAAATATGTTACTAAAAATAGTCTGTGTGTTTACATTTAGAAAACGGCATAGTAGGTTTTTTTTTTTTAATGTGTAATTGATTAGATGTTAGCCGAAAAATGTAGCACATAGAAGTGGAACAAGTATTGTGGTTATTAACACCTTTTTTTCTTGCAAGTTAACAATTCTTTATCTAATACTCTGAGGAGAAAATGGTGATGTATATCAGCCTGTCTTTGGTTTCATTGGCAGTGAATCACATCAGAACAGAAGCAAAACATTGTCATAGGTTTCTCATTGGGGAAAATTCCACTGACCTCAGAAATAATTGGGACAACCTATAATTTTTAGGGGTGTTTTATTATCATCTTCCGTTGTTGGAAGCTTTATGACTAACACAGCCTGATGTAGAAGCTATTGGTATCAATATTCCTTCAGTTACTTTGCATTAATTTGGTTCAGAGTTCCATAAAAGTCTTTCTTTAGAGAGGGCCTCCCTCTGTTTTCACTGAAATAAAGCTTAATGTTAAGTCGGATGTCCTGGATAAGGTGTAACCACAAGAATCGATGTTGGTTCAATGTAAGCTGCATTAGCACTGAAATAATTTGGTACTTTAGAGTATGAATATCATTCTGTTGGATTTTCTTTTGAAAAAACCCAGCTCCTTCAAACCCTTGCTGCTTATGTTACGAGTCCAAGATATGGCTCACTGGGAGTTCTGTTTCTGGCAGTGTAAGCCGTTAAGCAGGTAACTAAATTTTTCCTTGTCTGAACGTGCATTTGTCTTGCAAGCTTCTTGATGTTACCTACAACAAGCACTTCGCTTGAGGTCCTAGCTTCCAGTAGGCCATAGTTGTCCACAGTATTGGCTTGGTGTTTGTGGGGCGCAATAAGCTATGAGTAATTTACAGTCAGGTTAAACTGGATAGTCACAGAACAGAACACCTGAAATGTGTTTCTTTTGAGGGGGAAAAGAGAAAGAGGGACTGATTTGACACTGCAAGTCTTTGAAGAGGCCCCAAACATTTTGAAGTGCAAGAACTGGAAAGCCTCAGAATGCAGCTAGACTGCCCTATTTGGCAACATAAGTGTCCTATGGAAGAACACAAATTCGTAACATGCTGTCACAATTACTTAAAATTAATTTGGGGGATATGCTAATTCTGCACGTTACTAATAGACTTCAGATTTTTACAAGGAATTTTGAGTAAGTTATTTAGCCTGTGAAAATACATGGTTCAACAAAACAACACAGCTCATGTTTTAGTACAGGATTAAGGTGGGTCCATTGGATTTTGAATTCCTTTGAGGTACAAGGCAAAAGTGATGTAAGTGCAGTGTCCGGTCCAAATCATACCAGAAGTAAAATACTTTGATTATCTTTTGAATGCCTAAATTACCATCTTAAATGGACTCTGGTTTCCTAACCTTCTCTTTTACCCATCCAGGACTGGGAGAAAAGCTGAGCACTGAGCAGCTGAGACATGCAGTCATGCAGCACATCTTAACGGCTTGGCCTATGTTTCATCTTGATTTAAAAACACTGAAAACAAAGAATGTTTGAACAGTCCACTTACTGTCTTGACAGCTAATCCAAGATAAAGGGAATGAGAATTATACCTTCTATTCCTAGGAGGATAAATATTAGGTCCCTTATTCCTTGCATGGAGCATGACTATGAATAAACCTTTACAAAGCAGCAGTGCATTATACTTTCTCATTCTCTAAAACCTTCCAAACTTGAAGAATTTTAGCAGTCAGAAGAATTTTCTAGGTAAGCATCTATCACAAAAGTAGTGTAGAAATTATTTTTCTCTAATTTTTATAGTTTTCTTCCTATCCCAGTTTTAAGTAAATGTGAAAAATTGTGTCCTCTGTGATGGATGCTGCATTTGAACGAGCCTCTGTTGTCATTCAGACTTAAATCTTTTCATTGCTAAAAAGATGTGCAGTAATTACAGATCTGGAACATGATTGCTGATGAGGTTTCTAGAAAAAGTGATTAATATCAGCAAAATGTGCTCAAGAAGACACAACATTTGGTCATTGCCAAATGAATTGCCCTTAGTGTGACATAGATCACGTGTCAACTCTATTTAACTGAGCTGTGTAATCATTTTGACAAATACATGTGAGGCTGTTCTAAGGTGTCTATAGGTGTATTTAAATTTCAGGAAAGGCTTTAGACCATCAGAAGAAGGTTCTGTCAGCAGTAGTTTTATGAAGAACTTTGAGTGGGTTGAACCCTCTGAATATCTCACAAAACTGTCTGGTTTGGTTCACTCCACTTTCTTGCTTAGTCAGAGACTCAGACTGTGCTTTTTGATTTGTTTTCCGAAGTTGAATAACTGTTTTAGAAGTTATGGTGCGAACAGAAAGTGAGAAAAGACATGGACAGAGAGAGGGAGGTGGGGAACGTGCCCAACTACATAGAGCATTACTGTATAATCCATCATTTTTAGGGGAAAAAAAGGTCAGGACAAGAGGGATTGTAGCCAATTTTAATTCCTGAGAATATTAACATATTAAGGAAGTAGACTGGTTCTTCCAATTTGTCTATACATTGTCCTTGGTGGTGTTATAATATAAATTGTCATCAACTGTTTGGCAAAAGTCACAGTTTCCTTTTTTTTTAATACATTTTTGTCAATCTGTCTTTCCCTCTGCTTGCTGAAGGAGAAGAGAAAGCATAAGAGGGTGCATGAGGCATAGTAAATGTCCACTAATTCTCACACTGACAAGGTTTAAAGTTGCTTAAGTAGTAGTGCACTGGGTCCTCCAGTTACATCTCTCTCTCTTGGGATATTTAGCCAAAGTTTACTAATTTCCTAGGTTGATGTCAGTATTTTCCTCAGTCAATGGACAGAAATCAGAGTTATCTTCTGGATCTCCATAGAAATTTAGATATATCTGCTAGGTACCTAAAATTGAGGAGGTCTGGAGGCCTGAATAGGAGCCCAGATGTCAGGTTATTTTCCCTTCTGTTTCCTTGGCCAGTGTATGCAAAATAAAAAGAGGCAAGTAAATTCTGTGGTAGCTGGTGTCTGTAGTTAGTCTGCTCTATTTAATCTCAGTGTTATCTTCTACTCTCAAGTCTTTCCCATTAGCCATGTCAAACTTTCCGTCTCTATTTAGTGACAGGAGAAGGAGAATAAGGTTAAGGCCCTGGAGACTGCAAAGCTATCATCTAATTCTGAACGTGCTGTGGTTGCCATTTTCCTTGACCACCTCTGTTTCTGTAGGTCTATGCACCTTTGTCAGAGAGCAGCATTCTCATTAGGACTTTGTAAAACCCAGATACATATTAACAAGTCATCCAAAGCTGACCTTTTGTCTAGGAGGGAGATTGCTAATGCTCTTAGCAGTGATTTGTGAAGTTTGCTTTCCTTGGTGAATTTAGGATCAGTTTAGTGTTTAAGATTACTTCTAAATCATGCATTTAATTTTATTGCTTTTTCTTTAGATCTACAGATTTGAGTGAGCATTAATGCATCACTCTTATTTCATTCAGTGATTATAGTGCTTGATATCCTTTATATTCACCTTCTAGAAATGCTTTGGCAGCAGAACTGACTATGCCAAAATGCATAAGAAAGGGTAGAAATAATAAATGCACTATCAATTTGCCTGACACAGTTCAACATTTTAAGTTTTGTTTGTGACCCACTGTTCATCTCTGGCAATTTGAATATACATATGCAGTGTCCTTAAAAATGTGTGGGACAATAGGTAGGCTCTAGTGTTATTAGCATAATAAATCTTTACTAAAAGAGTTGTCTTTTGTATTGCAAGTGCATGCTGCTGCTCTTCTCATTTAGATATTAAATTTGGAGGTGTGCAAAATTTGTTGAAGTCTGCTGCAAGTCTTAGCAGGCTTTTGGGGGGAGGATTTTTTTGTGGGGGTTTTGGATTTTTTTTGTTTGGTGCTTTTTTGTGTGTGTGAGGAGGGTTTTTTTCTTTCGTGAGTGTCCTATCTTTTCCCACTAGGACTGCTTATAATAGCATGAATAACTGCACACTGAACCTTTGTCCTTGCTGATGCAGTAGCATCAAACTGTCTAGGCCACTTCTTTATCAATGTAGTGCAGGATGCTGTAGTTGATAATCCATATTACTAGCCATAAAAGGTTGGGGAAAAGGATCTTGAAAGCACTTCAGGGCAACAAATTTACATGTTATATGTTGTGTTTGTGGTAAAGAAGCATCCAGCTCCTTCCCAGGCCTAGAAGAATGGCACAATCATTGCCTGCAAACTGAATGCACTGCTAAAAAGAAACTATAAAAGATTTTGTTTGGAATGGTTTAGGGGTGTTTTACGCCTATTAATCTTCTTACTCCTGGTTTGTTTGGGATACTTTTCCTAGCATTGTATTATAAAGGAAGACTATCACTGTTTCCCATTAATTAGTATGGTGGTCTAAAGGGGGCCTAATGATGTGTTTTCCTTCGCTCATAGGCACAGTTGTTGAACCTGCAAAAGAAGAACTTGTGTAGATGTTCTTTTTCTGAGAGAGCAAGGCCACTGTAGGCATTCAGATGGGAGGTAGAAGTCATTTTTAGACCCTAGTAGATAGTGGATATCAGTGGATTTGATAATTTCATGCAGAAGTTTTAAGCATTAGAGAATGGTAAGAAATAACACTCTCATTAGAGTCAAAACCACTCTGATACAGACTGAAGAATTTTGAGCTTTGGTTTTGAGCTTTTGGTTTTCCATGTGAAGAGGTCAAAAGTCATTTGAGTCTCTGCTCCCTTGGGAGTACAGTGATTTCTTTTTCAACAATCAATTAGGAGCTATTGGTCTTGCCCCAGGGAATCTAGAAAAAGTAGGATGTGAAAGTGGGACTTAGATTTGCATGAGGGCACTGAGTCCTTCCCTGACTTCTCTGTGGAAGAACTCCTTTCTCTGAGCTGTGATTGAGTAACTTTTTAGCCATGTGTTTCTTAGGTCACTTTGAGATTTTTTTAAATCAGGAGATGTTTCTGATTCTCATGTCATACCTCCTTTTGTGTTTGGGATTCATCACCAGAATCAGAATTGTGTTTCACCTCATACTGCAAGTATATACCCTGCCTGGAATATTTCTGAGATGCCACATTGTTTCAGTGGGGATACTGCAACATGTGTATCAGACAACGAGGCCCGTGGAAAAGAAATATATATGGACCGAATCTTGGTAGATGTTTCAGAGAGATGTTTATTTCTCCAGCCGCATGGCTGGAGCTCTGCTGAGGAACTGTTACAGTCACGGGACCCGAGGGTCCTTGCCGGCGCAGGTGAACACAAAACAAACAATGGGGAACGAGACTGACCAGGGGCAGGGAAACCCCGTGTCTGTCCCCCAGGGCTACATGGCAGGGGGGAGGGACCCCAACACCAAATGTTTCCAGATACTGACAGAAGCAGTGGAAAGGAGCGTCTGGCACCACATTCAAGTTTGAAACATACATGTTCTGAGCAACCAATACTGTGATGACATGAATGTTTCTGGGGTATCTTCCTATTCACTCTGCATTTGAGATACGGTGCTAAAATAAACAAATTGCCCCACTGTCCACTAGGGACTGAAAACCAACCATTCATTTACTTGTATTAAATCAACTGTTTGTTAAGGATGTTGTTTCTGTCTATTGGTAATGCTGTAGCCCAGGTTTATTTTGTTTAGAAAGGGCATTCTGAATCCATGCAAGAAGCAGCTGAGAGAAAAGCTGAATGTGAAGTTTGACACACTGTATTTTCATGGAGAATATATGACATTTCGGCGTTCTGAGAGAAATGTTGCAGTTGCAATATACCCAAGCATAAATAAGCATAAGGAATGTTTTTTCTAAGAAGCCTGGAGAAGGTTATGCCATTTAAAACTGGCAAGTTTCATCGCCTTCAGTTATTTGGAAAATCCTACTCAAATCATGTAAAAAATACATGTTTGTCTAATTGAGGTCCCCATACTTTCTTTTCCTCATTTACAAATGAAAGTTGGGAAAAGACATGCTAAGGTGCGAGTGTCCATATATCATGAGTCTTCTTTTTGTGCCTGGTGGTTGTTGAGATCTGTTCAAGTAGTGATGATTATGAAAGTTTATGGTTTCAAGACTACGAAACCATAGAGAGTTTGGGTGGGATAAGGCAAGAGGCCAAAAGCCTTCATCACTTGTGAAGGTTGTGTATGGCTATGTGGTCGTCTCCTTTTTTTGTATGATTTATTTATGTTTAGAAAATAGAGGTGGATAAATCTTCTTTGAGCCTTTGTTGGCAAATGACTGCAAGTCTTGTAACCATTGCTTAGCTTTTCTGTGACTTCATTAAACCTTGGCTCAGTGCCTATCTCCTTAAAGTATGATAGGCTGTGGATGATGAGCTGGCATACCATTCTGGATGTCAGTTTGTGTAGGAGAATAAATCACAAATTTGCAAGATAGTAGAGTCTCAGGTTTCCACAAAAAATCTCGTCCAGACAAACCCCAAACAGCAACACCTTCCCAAGTAACACTTTCCTTGGATAAGTATTCTTTGGAGGAATGCAGTAAAATGAATCCTGAATGTTAGGAGCCATTTTTCAGTCTCAACTTTTTTTATCTGCCAACTTTCTCTTGGAGTTTAATCTATTAAAGTTCCAAATGAGTGTGAATTCCAGTTCATTGCCCACTGATATTATTTAGGGCGTAAGACTTGTGAAATGGATTTTATTGACACATTTGAAAGTTAACCCTCTCTGCTCCTGTGCCATGGATAGCCTCTGAATGCACAGGCTGCAATCTTGTCAAAATCTCTAATGTATAGTCTTTAGAAATGTGGACAAATACTGATGGCTTGGGCTGAAAATAAATTACATTTGTCTCACTCAGAATTTTAATTCTTTTCAGTAGATTCACAAGGAAGTAATTAATAAACTAATGTATAATACCAAGGTATTCAGCTATTTTACAGCATTAGCTTTTATGTGTAGCCATAGGTACTTGAGACAGAAGTCCTGTTCTTACTCATGTCAAAAGTAGTTGTTTCCTTGACTTCAGTCACAGTTTCAGAAAGAAGTGATATCCTCAGCTGCCTTCACTGCCCTTGCTAATAGACCTCATCAGTGTCCAGTCCATTGAAGTCTATGCAAGAGTTGTCCTTCCTTAGGAGAAGAAGGGAGAAGTTTCCAATAGGATGAGCTGTCTATACAGCATTAATAAGACACTTTATTTCTTCCCTCCCTCACCCTACCTTCAAAAATGCTGTAATGGAAAACAGATATGGTCAACTGCTTCAGCTGTTTCACATTCTTTATCTGAACGTTACATTTTTATAAGTAACTCATAAAAGAGTAATAAATTCTGATTTGCGAAAAGTCGTCTGGTTAATGGATTGCTTCAGAATTATTTATAATAGGCGCTATCTATGTAATTAACAGTTAAAGACACAATCAGTATGTTTTGTAAGATGCATATTGCCATTGTTTATTAATCCTTTGCAAACAATGTGTGGCTGCATTCTAAATTCCAGGGCAGATTTTGTTTAAAACAAGTATAATATTGAGTTAGTAATTTTAAGTACAATTTGTGGCTGTATCATGTCTCCAGAAATTTTCTCCCTTCACCAGTGTGTGCTGTTCTGGAAGGCTTACACCTTGGATTTAAATCTAGTGGTTGAAAGCATCAGAACTTGATGAAGGCATATGCGGTGATACAGACTGAATTTGGTCAGCCTGAGCAATGTGTGGTAGAATATATGGGTATAAACCTCATCTTCTATTCAATTGGAAGGACAGACGTGTTACGAGAGATCAAGACAGAGATACAAACACGCAGAATTTTTTTCCAATGTCTCTATTGATTCCAGATGTGCAGGGCTGGGTGTCAGGTAGAGTTTGGCAGCCTTTCACCAACTCCAGCCTTACCCCTCCTGCTTGTTTTGGCATACTCTTGCAGCTCCTCAGGGGCTCACATGGCACAGCCAGCCACATACATGGAAAATGGTTTGGATCTACCACAGAGTTGCTGCTGACTGGTAGGTTGTGTGTGAGGAAGTGTCACACACTGAGACGATCCAACCACTTCCATACCTTTAGAAATAAAATGAAAAGGACCTAAAGGTGCCAAGTGGTTTTTATGTCCTTCTCGGTGATATTCAAGCCTATGTCTGAGAGGTGGGATACCACATACTACTTCCTTGGGCTCTGCATCCTCTTTGTGGTGCTCAAAGGTCTCCTTCTACTTAAAATTATTTTCCTAAGTGTTTCTTTAAAAATCCTCCAAAGATCCAACTAAATAAAAATGCTTAGCTGATCTTGTGTGAAAAAAAAAAAAAGATTGCAAGCACACAGCAATTTCAGAGAAGCTGACAGGAATTTTTAATGTGACTGAAAGTGTCTGAGTGACAAATTAGTAATAAAAATGTCACTAATTAGACCATAGTAAAATCTTGATAATCAAAACTACTTGGGTGAGACTAAATATATTCAGATGATGTGTAGGCCAGATAATGGGAATCAGCTGAACAGAGAGACAAGCTGGCAGCTTGTTATAAAGGGAGGCTTAGAGAGATGGTGGGTGTTTTGAATAAACAAGCACCTAATGTAATTGCAGAACATAGTCCAAAAGTAGTAATTAAAAGATAGCTGGATGAAGAATTTTAAATAGTAGAGAAACATCATCTCCCTTGAATGAAGGAGGACAGAGGCAGTGCTAGAACTTTGTGGTTTTATTGAGACAAGTAAGCCTGGGAAGTATGGCTCAAACCAGATGGAAATCTGTTCTATCAAAAAGGATCCTGTGTGCTCTAAGGGGCCTTTTGAGTCTCTTGTTCTGCCACTAGCACAAGTTCGTGACACAGGACATCAATAGGATTTGGGTCTGCAGCAGGATAAATTACCTCTTTAAGAGGGTTTGGGTTAGCTGGTTGCTTCAGGTAACAGGAGAGTTCTGTGGTAGGAGCTGATGCCACACTTCTGGGGAAAGAGAGGAGACATAAGGAGGTTTACTTTATCCTTGAGGCAGCTGGGTTAATAAATTCAGTTTAGTAGAAAACATGCTGAAAATATTAGCAAGTGCCCTTTGCGGGAAGATGAAATTTGACAGTGATCCCTCACAAGGTGTCCATAGAATAAAGGAAGGATCCAACGTCAGTATCAACTATTGTGTGAGGAAGAAAAACCTCTTAGGGGAGTGTCTTTTAAGCAGGAGCTTTTTTTTATTCATTGGTTGGTAAGTTGAACT